>NC_042986.1:28441273-28543773 GCF_901001165.1 Salmo trutta
TGCGGCTTATAGACATGTGCGGCTTATTTATGTTCAAAATAAAAAAATTAAAAAAATTCAGTGGGTGCGGCTTATATTCAGGTGCGCTCAATAGACCGGAAATTACGGTACTTGAGTTGTGACTGTCATGCCAAACTGTTTAGGATCACAATCGTACTAGTTTGGGAATCATGATGATGATCTTATAAATAACTTGTATTTTTGCATTTAAGCCACAATTTTGGATCTGTGTGGGTCTCCATCTCTCTAAGTATGCTCACAATTGACATGATAAGCAGTTGGCTAGCTGAAGCAGTAACAGATGGGCATCCAGGAAAGGCTGGCACTGCTTTCTGTCACTGTTCTGGTTGTACACTGTGGCTCATTAAAGATGGCTGCCACACTGTGGGTTGTGTGCTTACCTTGGTGGAGAGGAGGCGGGTTAGGTAGATCTCAGGGAGGACCTTCTTACGATGACTCTGTCTGTGGGACTTCTTATTCTCAAACGGCTCATCATGAGGCAAGACCTGGAAGGGCGGGGGCAGGGGTTAGAGGTCAGGGTACAAAAACATCCAATCATCATGGTGGGGATATAAAATAAATCTAAATGAGAATCTTCTACGGAGGTGTGATTAACATTTGACAGGGAGATGAAATGAAAACAAGTGTTCTTGTATGAAGGTTTCAGTTAATACTTCTACCATTTCAAAATGTTTTCACTCACTTCTAAGTACTGAACACAACCCAGGAAGCACATTTGGGAATTATGAGGTCTGACTAACAAGCAAGTTGGGACATTTTGGAAGTTTCTCTGATTGCTGTACAGTAAACCAGTATGAGATGTCTAACATGCTCCTACAGGACAGGGCTAGGACAGAGATGTGGAGGTGGAGGAGAAAGAAAGGACACTGTTGTTTTCACTCTACTAAGCCAGTCCAGGCCAGCACACCATAATATGAAGTGCTACATCAACAAATAACTGCTCAAGAAAAATGACTAAAGCTATTCTCTCAGTGAAATGTATGCCAGAGAACTCATTTCGTCGAACTGAAAGTTATCATATCTGAGTTTTTTCATTGGCTTATGTGGTATTAGTGCTGTCATGTTCTTTCCTACATGCATGCGCTCACACACACTCTTATGAAAGTGTGTAGTTAGTGATTTATTGCTCAGGCTATCCCTGTGTCTGTCTGCGTTAAACTGAGTTCTTTCTGAGACCAATGGGGCTGATGACAGACTGACTGAGGTTAATAGAGGTGAATGAGAAAGCTCTCTGTCCGTGTGTGTGTGCTTGTGTGTGTGCTTACCAAATGGACATATTTCTCTGTGTCCAAGTCTTTGGCTGCAGAGGGAGAGAAAGAAACAGAACAAAACAATGAGAGAAGGAGAGAGAGAGAGAGAATGAAAAAAGATCAGAGGAGGGGAGACAAGTAATAGACAGAAAAAAAGGAAGCGGTCATGAAGAGAGACAGAGGTTTATGGAAATCAAAGAGAGAGTGTAATTAGAGAGCGAGGGAAAAAAGAACGATTATGAGTGAAAGAATGAGAGAGAAAAACTGAAAAGAAACAGAGAGAGGCAGACAGAGTCTGTGATTGGTGCTGGAGCCAGTGTAATGAGTTTATAATGCTCACGCATCGTCAGACCAGAGGTTCACTCTGGTTTACACACACGCACACGTGCGTACACACAAACACAGCCCAATAGTGGCTGTGTTCTCATTACTCCAGGCCTAGTCTTGGCAGGACAGGCCGGTTTAGGCCCCGGCCCCAGTCCAGACCCTCTTAGCTAATCACAGAGAGGGGGAAAGGTGTTTTACATTAGCCAAGGTGTACTACAAATCCATTAGGCCTGGCCTTTGAGCTGCTGGCTCGGTTTGGACCACTTTAGCCTCTCTGGCCAAGTATGAATGAGAGGAGAGGCCCTAATCGTTGGGATGGACAGAGCAGTCTGTCAGAACCGAAGTCCTGTTCTGGATGAGGTTAGCAGACCCTCCCAAACTGAACCGGAATGTTGACGGCCCAGCAGAGGAGTCAACTGTTCATGCTTATGGATACTGAATATCAACCCACGCTGTTGAAAGGTCTAAATCCACTGTGTGTGTGTGTGTGTGTGCCTCTGTATCAGTGTGTGTGTGTGTGTGTGTGTGTGCGCGTGTGCATGCTTGTGTGTATTGTGTATGTGTGTGTGAATGATTAAGTGAGAGTGTGTTTATGTGGCTACAGCATGTTTGTGGTTGGAAATGAATGTATGTCTGTGGTTTGGTGTGTGTGTATATATATGTGTCTAATGTGCTCAAGATGAGACGAGTCTATGCGGTTTTACCTTAATAAAGTACGTGTGTATGTTTTTCTAAGCATGTAGGGGTGTGACAAGGTGACAGTGTGTGTGTGTGACCTACCTCTCCCCAGGGTGTTGTCTCTCTTGTCTTTCATGCTCATGGCGAATGACGCCCCCTCTGGGATCTGGGGGTGGGGTCAGAGGTCACAGGGTCAGGGGTGAGAGACGTGGGGCACAAGAACTGGATCATTAACCGCTGCCTCAGGGTGTGTGTGTGTGTGTGTGTGTGAGAGAGTGTGAGTGAGTGAGTGAGTGAGTGAGTGAGTGAGAGAGAGAGAGAGAGAGAGAGAGAGTTTGAGTGTGTGTGAGAGATAATTTGAGTGTGTGTGTGTGTGTGTGTGTGTGTCTCGGGGGGGGGGGGTCATTAAAGTCAACACACAGTGAAATGGATTGAAAAGCATTGCCAGTGAACTGAAACTGTTAGTACATGCTGTGCCTCGCTGCCTTCACAGTTCACTGCCTTCCCAGCACTGACTAAGTAAAGCACTTAACAGCACAGGTAACAGGGCAGATGTTAGGGGTCACTGCCCAGCTGTTTACACACACACATACACTCAGGCACACCGAAATACTCTGACACATACCAAACATACCAAGACAATAGAAAGTGCAAAGACACACAGATACCCACAGACAATGACACACTGCATGTGTATGATCAGACAGACAAACTGCACATAGACTAACACACACAGTCACCCACACATAAAAATCATGTGGCACCCATTGAGCAGTCAAGATGTCAACATTTACAGTGACAACTCACCCTCACCTCTCTTTTACGCACGCACGCACGCACACACACACACACACACACACACACACACACACACACACACACACACACGTTAGAGCATATGGGGTGTGTGTGATGGGAGCAGATCCTTGCCTGGTAATGTGTGACTGTGTTGAGTTTCTTCCTGCCATCCTCCATCACAGAGGTGTTATCCAGGTCTTGGAGGATCCTGCTATTACTACCAGAAGCAAACCACTCTGCAGGAGAGGAGGGGGAGGCAATACATGTAATGAATGTTTAAATGCATTTAGCCTTCTACTATACTGTACTAGCTCCATGTCAAGGACTAGAGTCACCCGAGCCATGGACCGTTCACTCTGTCACCATCTGGAAAATGTTATCGGAGCATCAGGTCTTGGACCAACAGGCTCCGAGACAGCTTCTACCACCAGGCCATCAGACTGCTGAACAGCTAACCCTGTCTGTTGCCCTGCACCTTAAAGACTATTTTCATCTCAGAGACAATCTGCACCTGAGAGACTATTTTCACCTCAGAGACAATCTGTATCTTAGAGACTATTTTCACCTCAGAGACAATCTGTACCTTAGAGACTATTTTCACCTCAGAGACAATCTGTACCTTAGAGACTATTTTCACCTCAGAGACAATCTGTACCTTAGAGACTATTTTCACCTCAGAGACAATCTGCATCTTAGAGACTTTTGCACCGATGCACCGACCCTCCACACATCCAACCCACACACACACACACACAGCTGTTCTATTATATACTATTTATTTAACTGCATGACCAAGACACTAGCCACTTTATGTTTGTAAATACAGTCATACTAGACATAGCACATTCATTATATATCCTATTGTTCATTATCTATACTGTATACCCTATTGTTCATGATCTATACTGTATATCATATTGTTCATGATCTATACTGTATATCATATTGTTCATGATCTATACTGTATATCCTATTGTTCATTATCTATACTGTATACCCTATTGTTCATGATCTATACTGTATATCATATTGTTCATGATCTATACTGTATATCATATTGTTCATGATCTATACTGTATATCCTATTGTTCATTATCTATACTGTATACCCTATTGTTCATGATCTATATACTGTATACCCTATTGTTCATGATCTATACTGTATATCCTATTGTTCATTATCTATACTGTATACCCTATTGTTCATGATCTATATACTGTATACCCTATTGTTCATTATCTATACTGTATAACCTATTGTTCATTATCTATACGGTATATCCTATTGTTCATTATCTATACTGTATATCCTATTGTTCATGATCTATATACTGTATACCCTATTGTTCATTATCTATACTGTATAACCTATTGTTCATTATCTATACTGTATATCCTATTGTTCATTATCTATACTGTATATCCTATTGTTCATTATCTATACTGTATAACCTATTGTTCATTATCTATACGGTATATCCTATTGTTCATTATCTATACTGTATATCCTATTGTGTACACATCAGTTTACTTGTTATGGATATTGTAGTGCAATGCTGAGGGAGCTAGCACACAAGTATTTCGCTGCACCTTTTATACCTGCTGTAAACTGTGTATGTGATGAATACAATTTGATTTGATGTTAGCTGAGCTACGAAGTAATAATTGGTCATATAGCTCCTTTGCATGGCATTACTTCCACAACTGGGGAGTTGAAGGACAAATAAAAGTAACTTTTCTCACCCAGGTCTACGTCCTCTGCCCGGGGCCACTGGGAGAAGGGCAGGTTCTTATAGAAGGCCTCTAGAATCTTCTCCTTCACCTGACAGATGGTGTCTGTGTTCACAACCTTCACAGCCAGAGAGTCCATACCACATCCCTGGAACGACACGTTGATGTTCTGGACACACAGAGAGAGGGAGGCAATGAATGTTACAATGTCACCTTCTTTTACTTCAGATGGTTGATTATTCCTGCTGATTGATTAAGCTGGTTCATTATTCCTGTTGAGTGATTAAGCTACACATAGTTGAGATATTGTAAACTCTATCATACGATAGACATATGATACATGCACATAGCAAGAGGTGAACCAATCAGTGGGCAGTATATGACCTGCGTTGTTGTGTGGTGACTGACCTGTGGCTTGGCCTCAACGTTCTCTCTGAGCAGCCACTCCTCGTTCAGTGTGTACCGGGCCTTCCCTGTGATGGCGTCTATAGAACCCTTGTTGATCTGCTGCCTGATGGCACAAAGCAGCAGGAAGAAGGGCTCGCCCACTGTCTCCTGCAGAAAACACAGTAACACGTTGATAACGTAAACATTGAGACTGTTTGTCAGTAAAGGCCCAGACTGTAACCAACTGGACAGGGAATACTCATGACTGGATCCAAAAATGTTTGACGGGAGTCTCGTTCTATTGTCATTACATTACGTTCTATTGTCTCACTCCCTCTCTTTTCACAACTCCCTCCCTGCCTCCCTCCCTCACCTTGAGGTAGCTGTACATGCAGATGGACATCCAGTTGGTTAGCATCTTCTCCACAACAGACTCTGTCCGTCGCAGCATCAGCTTGGGGTTCTTGGCGGCCGAGGCATCGATCAGATCCACCAGCAGATCTTTCATAATGCTGGTGTAGTATTCCAGCTTACCATGGAGGGCAATAGTGAGCAGGGATGCCAGGCTACACCTGGGGGGACACAGAAAAACACCAAAATGTGTGTGAGCACAGAGTAAAGAGACATATACAATTCACACAACATGATTTAGTCCCCACACCTGAGAATACACTGAGTTATGTATATGTTCTGAGTTGTCCCAGAGCATGGAGGGGGTGAAACAGTAAAGGTAGACGGGGGATTTCCATAACAAAGAACCTTTCATTTTTTTTAATTATACCTTTATTTAACTAGGCAAGTCAGTTAAGAACAAATTCTTATTTTCAATGACGGCCTATGAACTGCCTTGTTGGGGCAGAACGACAGATTTTTACCTTGTGAGCTCGGGGATTCGATCTTGGAACCTTTCAGTTACTAGTGCGACACTCTAACCACTAGGCTACCTGCCGCCCCATCTAGGAGACCAGGCAGTGGAAACATTAAAGCCACACCACTACTGTGGTGCTGAGCCTGGAGAGGGAACAGTGAAAGGGTCTGGCTTCCAGAATCAATATGAGGAACCTCTAGAACAACTGTCTGTTTTTAGACTGATACACTATATGCTGAGGTGTTGTTGTATGGAGCTGGCAAACAGGCGGCAGGTAGCCTGGCGTGTAGGAGCGTTGGGCCAGTAACCGAAAGGTTGCTGGATTGAATCTGTTGTTCTGCCCCTGAGCAAGGCAGGGTGGTGTACCTCTAACTGTTCCCCAGGTGCCAACGAAGTGGATGTCAATTAAGACAGCCCCCAACACTTCTTTGATTCAGAGGGGTTGGGTTAAATGCAGAAGACACATTTCAGTTGAATGTATTCAGTTGTACAACTGACTAGGTATCCCCCTTTTCACCATATTGTACACATAAACATTTTGAACTGGGAAGAGGTGGATAGACACTCAGGGGCCAGTTTATTAGGTACACCCATATTGTACCGGTTCGGACCCCCTTTGCCTCCAGGACAGGCTGAATTATTTGGGGTATGAAAAGGTTGCTCAATTGGTATCAAGGGATCAAACGTGTGCCAGGAAAACATCCCCCACAACATTACAACACTGCCACCAGCCTGTACCATTGACAGGATGGGGCCATGGACTCAAATCAAATCAAATTGTATTAGTCACATGTGTCGAATACAACAGGTGTAGACCTTACAGTGAAATGCTTACTTACGAGCCCCTAACCGACAGTGCATTTAAAAAAAATACTGATAAGAATAAGAGAAAAGTAACAAGTAATTAAAGAGCAGCAGTAAAAAAATAACAATATATATATAGGGGGGTGCCGGTACAGAGTCAATGTGCGGGGGCACCGGTTAGTTGAGGTAGTATGTACATGTAGGTAGAGTTAATTAAAGTGACTATGCATAGATGACAACAGAGAGTGGCCTGTGGAGAGGGGAGGGGAGCGCATTGTCCAGGGTTGGTTATCGAGTGCCCACTGGATCTGCTTCTTCATGTATATAGCTGATCGGAGTGGAACCCAGTGTTGTCGTCTGCTGCAATAGCCCATCCATGACAAGGACCGACGAGTTGTATGTTCCGAGATGCCATTCTGCACACCAGTTATTTACCTGTTTGTGACCTGCCTGTTAGCTTGCGCCATTCTCCCCTCGACCTCTCATCAACAAGCTGTTTTCTCCCACAGGACTGCTGCTGGCTAGACGTGTTTTGTTTGCCATCCTAGGTAAACCCTAAACACTGTTGTGCGTGAAAAGCCTAGGAGGCCGGCCATTTCTGACATACTGGAACCGTTGCGCCTGGCACTGGCGATCATACCACGCTCAAAGTCACTCGTTCTGCCCATTCTAACATTCACTCAAACAGTAACTGAATGCCTCAATGCCTGCTTTACATAGTAAGCCATGGCCACATGACTCACTGTCTTTAGGAGCAAACCATTTTCGTGAACAGGGTGGTGTACCTACTAAACTGGCCATTTCTTTTTATTTTACCTTTATTTAACTAGGCAAATCATTTAAGAAAAAAATATATATTTTCAATGGCGGCCTTGGAACAGTGGGTTGACTGCCGTGTTCAGGGGCAGAACGACAGATTTTTACCTTGTCAGCTCAGGGATTTCTAACCACTAGGCTACCTGCCACCCAAGTGTACAGGATAATCAGTCGTCACCCTTTTCCTAAACCTAATCCTCTTAACCTGTTACATGAATTATCCTAACCTGCTGCGTATTTTCTCCTAACATGCTACAAAATTCTAATATGACAAAAGCTGCATCCTTTCTGGTCAAAACCATAATCAGTTGTATAGCAGACAGTCACGGTACTTTGGGTTTGAAGTACACATGGTTGACATGGTTTTCATGGTTACCTGTCGCGTATTGCAAAGTCCTTCTGTTGCTCCAGTGCATGAACAAAGGTAACCAGGAAGTGCTTGTTGTTGAGAAGAGTTGAGAAGAGAGTGATTCCCTCCTCCATGTTAGGCTTGGCTGTGTTAGAGGGCTGGAGAGAGAGAAAGAGAGACAGAGAGAGAGAGAGAGAGAGAGAGAAAGAGAAAGTTGGAAAGGAGAGAGAAAAGAGAGAGTTATGTGTATTGAACCAATCAGGGCCCAGTTTACCAAAAGCATCTTAAGGCTAAGTCATCGTTAGAAACTTTGTAGGTGCATCATTACATCTCCAAGCTGTTTCCCAAAACCATCGTTATTAATGTTGCCCTTGAAAACCCTCATAATCTAACGCCTGCCACTCGAACAGCTAAGTACATCGATAGATGCTTTCTTGCCCTACCGCGGCACTTTATACAAAGAAGATTTCCGCTAAACATACAATCACATTGTTTATCCACCTCTTTGGAACCACCAATAACTTCAGAACAAAGTTGACTACAAATACAGAGTTGCCAATGTCCTTGCAATTGATTCAAACAGCAGCGTTGCCTTTCTTTCGATCCTATCAGTATCAACACATGCCTCAACAACGCACTTAGTGAATGTTCTCTGTGACTGGTGTTTTGGGAAACGTATGTTACATTTTCGGCAGTTGCAGGTAAGATGCATCGTTAAAACACGTTATAGGGAAACCGGGCGCTGTTCAATCAGACTCCTCGCTAATCCAAATCCACCTCATAAATCCACCTCATAAATCCAGCTCATACCAGAGTATGACCACTAAAACTCATTATCGCTTTCCACCTCAGAGCTTTTCACCTGCTTTCTCATAACATCATCACAGTCCCCAGGTGCTTTCTAGTACTGTCTTCTAAACACTCCTAGCCTAGTTAATGCGGATGTATCCTGTCTAACGGTGCACCTAAGCAGTGCTCTGATGAAGTCTTCCCTCTTGACTGCAGCCATATGCTCCTGTTTCCACAGTGACAGAAGGAGAGCAGGGGTGTCCATTAAGATAAATGGCCGCCTGTGAGATTTGGACGCTGTGACCTGGAAAACACTTCCCGGGAAAATAGTGAGGATCTGAAACACTTTATCACCCTTAGACAGGCTCCCCTGGCTGTCGACCCAAAACCATGCATTGTTTCAATAGTAGAGCTCACACACACACACACACACACACACACACACACACACACACACACACACACACACACACGGCCGTCGGCATGGTTATGGTAAAATGAGTGCTGTGCCATCATCATCATGGAGACGGTGGGAAGTGTGTCAACAACCTGCCAGTGTTTGGGTGGGCTGGGATAGTGTTTGACAACGTAAAAACTCTGAATCATATGGACTGGCAGCTGGTGAATGGGCATTAGAATGCAATGCATACACACGTCTGCACAGTTAGACACATACACGCACACACACACACATCCACCCATGCACACACACACTCATTAAGGCACGCACGCAAGCACATACACATGGTTGTGCTTTCCTTCTATAGTTACTCCTAATCAACAGCCTCACCGTGGAGACTTAATCATCTTCAGTGTGACCCAGTTGTGAATCAAAGGAACGAGGGAGTAGAGGAATAGAATGGAGGCGCTCCAGGTAGAGGAGAGCAGAATGGATAATGGAACACTTCAGGGGGTTATCTCTATACCTGCCAGTCTTGCAGAAGGGGGTGTGTCTCAGGGAGGGCTCGTGGACCGAGGGCGTCGTTCTCATAGACGGGCTGGACCAGACTCCTCTCATAGTCCGAACACATCTGAGGTAAACATACAGAGAGACAGAACCATTACATCACAAAACGTATTTAGAGACAAACAGAGAAAGGGCCAGACACATCGACCATTGCTCTCATAGTCAGAGCCAACGGAGTCAAATAATTAAATGAGCTGTGCCACACACACATACACACACTCAGCAAGGTGAGTGTGTGTATGTGTGTGTTTCAGTGTGTGTCAATGGGATAGAGGGTTGAGACTGTGGTTTGCCCTTGTCTTGTGGCAACTAATTGAACAGTATTGTGTTGCTCTATGTTTTTGGTCTCTGTAAACCTGAGCGGAGACAGTAAACTACTGAGGTAAGGACGCAAGTGTTTATCCTGCATCAGTGTATGTGTGATTGTGTGTGTGTGTGAGTAGTGAAGTAACAACATAAGTATTTATGTTCCATCATAGCAGCTTTTCAACAGTATACCAGCTCTCATTTCCTTCACATCTAAAAAACACACTGTCCACCTCAACAAACTTATACAGTTCTATCTGTGAACGAGTGTGTGTGCATACAATAGACTGTGTGGGTGATTGCGGGAGTCTGTGCTGATACTGTATGTGCATGGCTGTGTTTGAGTATGGATGGTTGTACTAAAGAATGTGCATGCGAACGAAAGTGTGTCGGTGGGTTCACAAGTGTGTGCTGATGTGTGTGTGTAGCTCTGTGTGGGGTAAGTTGTTTTGTGCGAGTGCCCAGCATTGTTCCTTGTCCTTGAAACATCCAACTAGCTCTCACAGTCTCACATCAGAATTAGACGTTCATCCATGTTTCTCAAAAGTCCAATTTCGAAGTCGTTGCAAACGTCAAATTTCACATTTCAAAAAGTTTAAGGTTAGGTTTAGCCATTAACTCCTCCAAATGTTTAAGTTAAGGCATCAATGCCGAAAGCTTAAGGTAAGGGTTCAAGTTTGGGTTGATCACTTGATTTAAACTTGCAACCTTTGGAATCAGAGGCAGATGCTTATGCTCATCCGCATTCGCCACCCACAACACCCTAGCAAAACCTAAATCTACTTGAAGGTAACAGTGCTCACTGTTGCCGCTAGCGGCTGGTCTCCACTTTAACTCCCGACGTCCTCAGACATGGATGAACGCCGAATCCTGACTTGTATCATGGGTAAACTGGCTGGAAACGTCATGCTTGTGGTTTGAAACTTCATGCCCGGTGTTTGAATACCAAACACACTGTTGTGTCTGTCTGTATCTCTGTCTGTCTGTGGAAACACACAGAGGCATAGACAGAAAATCTACACCTGTCCAACAGGATGGATAGCACATCAGAGAGGAGAATATTTTTTACCTGTAACGAATATATGTTCTTCTTAAGGGACTTAAACCACACCATGCCTGTCAAGTTTTGGGATGGTAATAACATGGACACGTGAAGTCCTTTTCAATGTAAACTGTAAAAAATATTCTGACGGAAAATCTCTCTAATGGTTGTAGTAAGGTGATACCCACCTTGGGGGAAGAAGAGGTATGTGTGTGTGTGATTAACTGACTCACCTTGGGGAAGAAGGTGCGTGTGACAAACTGTTTGTACTCCAGGAAGGGGATTCCCTGGCTGCGGTTCAGCTCCTTGGTCAGGTCTGTCATGTCTGTCTGTAGCTCTGCAAAGCCTGGAAGGACACCAGAGGGTCACAGGACATTAAGTTACATACAGTTTAGAACACCTAAGACAACTCTCAGTCTCATCCCAGAACACAGGCCCAAAACCATGTATAAATGGTTTCGAGACCGCCACTTTCTGCTCCATAGCCGTTGCTAAGCGATAATTAACGCTTCCATGTTGTGCTGTTTATTTGTGATAGTTTTCTAAAACTGATGTCCAGTGAAAACAGATATGCAATTTGTTGACACTACAACACAGTAAAGACTTAAAGACTTAGTGCCTTGCAAAAGTATTCATCCCCCTTGGTGTTTTTCTTATTTTGTTGCATTACAACCTGTAATTTAAATGCATTTTTATTTGGATTTCATGTAATGGACATACACAAAATAGCCCAAATTGGTGAAGTGAAATGAAAAATATTATTTATATAAAAAAATGGAAAAGTGGTGCGTGCATATGTATTCACCCCCTTTGCTATGAAGCCCCTAAATAAGATCTGGTGCAACCAATTACCAGAAGTCACATAATTAGTTAAATAAAGTCCACCTGTGGGCAATCTAAGTGTCACATGATCTGTCACATGATCTCAGTATACATACACCTGTTCTGAAAGGCCCCAGAGTCTGCAACACCACAAAGCAAGGGGCTCCATGAAGACCAAGGAGCTCTCCAAACAGGTCAGGGACAAAGTTGTGGAGATCAGGGTTGGGTTCTAAAAGAATATCTGAAACTTTAAACATCCCATGGAGCACCATTAAATCCATTATTAAAAAATGGAAAGAATATCGCACCACAACAAATCTGCCAAGAGAGGGCCGCCCACCAAAACTCACGGACCAGGCAAGGAGGGCATTAATCAGAGAAGCAACAAAGAGACCAAAGATAACCCTGAAGGAGCTGCAAAGCTCCACAGCGGTGATTGGAGTATCTGTCCATAGGACCACTTTAAGACGTACACTCCACAGAGCTGGGCTTTACGGAAGAGTGGCCAGAAAAAAAGCCATTGCTTGGGCAGATATTGCTTGGGCAAATATCCCAGTGGCTAGATGTGCCAAGCTTATAAAGACATACCCCAAGAGACTTGCAGCTGTAATTGCTGTAAAAGGTGGCGCTACAAAGTATTAACTTTGAGGGGGTGAATAGTCATGCACGCTCAAGTTTTGTGTTTTTGTCTTATTTGTTGTTTATTTCACAAAAAATATTTTGCATCTTCAAAGTGGTAGGCATATTGTGTAAATCAAATGATACAAACCCCCCCAAAATCCATTTTAATTCCAGGTTGTAAGGCAACAAAATAGGAAAATGTCTAAGGGGGGGGGGGGGGGTGAATACTTTTGCAAGCCACTGTAGGCCTAATAAAATACTTCAAATGGTATGCTAACCGCGTCTCTCTTGCTCTCTGTCTGGATCGATCAGAATTTTTGGATTCTTGTGGATTCATATTGAAAATGTATGCAGATTTGAATGCTTTTATATGTGGTATGATTGCTAGTTAGCCTATTGCAGATCTGGACAAATGTGACTCGTTTCAGGAAACTAGGCATATGTCGTGTGTCACTACTTCACAAGAGAGCTATTTGAACGTAAACTTTTTTTAATGTGTTTTTTGGCAGAAATGCATTCTGGAACATGTGAACTTTCATGTTTCTTAATAACAAACTTGTATGCCAACTGTAAATACAAATAAAATTGTTAAATTACGAGCTTAGTTGGTTTAGCCAGAGAAAAAGTCAGCAACCTTCCCGCTAGCCATGATTATCTGAGATAATGAGTGGGCTGGACATGCCAAGAGATGGGTTCGAATTGGTCTGCCATATAGCACGAGTCTGTCTATTTGAACTGGTCAGTATGTGTAGGTAATCCTGTCTAACGCGTCTTTTAAAAAATATATATATCGCATAGTAGAACTGCATAAGTGTTGCTCTCCACTTTCTGGAGGACCAAGTTTTGAAATCAGTTTAATTAGAGTATGATAGCTAAGGAGATGGAGAAAACCCCTGTCTCCGGATTACATCTTCAAACTAAGGGCAACCATGGCATCCGTGACTGGGAGTAGCGTCCATCCATGATGTATACGGGTAAGATAGTCTAGCTAGCTACATATTCAGATATTACACGTTTCTAATTTTGACAGAAAGTTGTTTCCATTTCAAGTTAAAGTGTATTGTTAACCAGCTAGCTAACATTAGCTGGCTGGCTCGCTAGCTAACATTACATGTATGATCTTATTATTCGTATCTCAGTGCCATTTGCTTTGCTAGTTATAGCCTAATGTTAGCTAGCTAACATTCAACCTGGTTGGTTAGCTACCTGCAGATTCATGCAGGATAGTAACATCCTGAGTTGGGATTATTGTTCATTGTTTACCTAGCTTGCAAAAGACTCCACTATGCAAGTAACCATTTCAATAGAATGTCACTGTGACAACTGTTGATAGACGTAGCTGGTAAATGGCTATCTACTCTGATTTCAGAGCCCTCTCGTTTGAGTCTGCCAGAGCGCAGAATAACGAACGCTCAACACCCGTTGAATATGTCTGGTGTCAGTAAACATTGGCAAAAAAGCATAAATTGTTGCCAGCAGCACAGTTGCAGTCACTCTGGATAACATAAAAATTGTCTAACCAGCTCTGCTAGGGTGAGTAAAATAGTCAGTGAGCTGTTCTCTCATTTGTGTCTGGAAGTAACTAGCAAGCTAGCCAAAGTTAATCAGTTAGCTTGGGTTCTTGACTGCTGTTGTTAGGACAGAACGCTCAGGTCAACCCTTAAAGAGATCAGTGGGGCTAAAGCTTAAGAGGGTGTAAATTATGCTGAATGGGTGCAGACAAAGAAGATCTCTCCAGTAGGTACCAAAGGTAATTTTCTCAAAAGTCAGGTTACAAGTTTTTCAACTTTCAAAGCAGAATTACTTTTCCATTGTTCCTCAAATGCAGTGTATGATATACCATTTTGTAACTCTGTGCCTCTGCTTTTGTCCAATGTAAAAAACACAATTTCAAATGTTGCTACTTAAGACTGAATCAAGGCGGTCGGTCACCAATGATCCACCTACCACTATTCACTATGAATGGTGGATAGAGGGCAGGATAGACAGTTAGACTGGTGGACTATATTGTACTGTGGTATAGTAAACGTTAGCATGTGGAAAAGCGTAGTGCATAAGGGAAGTACCAAAACATCTTGATATAGGGGAGGCGCATGCAAGCAGATGAGGACAATTTGCTAGGATTGTCGCCTATACTCCCTCTCCGGCGCTCTAGGTCACCAGGCTGCTCATTATTACGCACACCTGTGACCATCATTACGCACACCAGCGCCTCATCAGACTCACCTGGACTCACCTTCCTGATTGGTTCCTTCCCCAGGCGTTATTGTTTCTGTTCCAGTGTTCATGTCTGTACGGGCGCAGTGCACGCTGACACGGTCGACAGGTGCACGGTGTTTCCTCCGACACATTGGTGTGGCTGGCTTCAAGGTTAAGCGAGTAGTGTGTCAAGAAGCAGTGCGTCTTGGCGGGGTTGTGTTTTGGAGGATGCACGGCTCTCGACCTTCGCCTCTCCCGAGTCCGTAATGGTGTTGCAGCGATGAGACAAGACTAACTACCAATTGGATACCGCGAAATTGTGGAGGAAAAGGGGTAAAAGTAACAACAAAAATAAAAAGAATAATAAATGTCTGTATTTACCCTTGTTTCTTGTTTTGTTTTATGTTCATTTAGTTATTAACCTCTTGACGGTTGCCTAGGATAGGGGGCGCCACAGCGCATTTTGAAAAAAATTCGTGGCCATTTTAAACGGCCTACTACTCAAACTCAGAAGCTAGGATATGCATATAATTAATACTTGTGGATAGAAAACACCCTAAAGTTTCTAAAACTGTTGAATTGCGGACTCAACTTCATCACGTTGCCTATTAATCACACCGTGATATGGTTCATTGAGCACTTCCTATTGCTTCCACTAGATGTCCCCAGTCTTTACAAAGTGATTTGAGCCTTCTACTGTGAAAACTGACAGAATGACACGCTGTGGAACGTGGTCACACGGAGAGGGCCATCACAATTATGACGCCGGCGCCCCTAGCTACCCTCCCCTTTCGAAACGTTTTGAAACACAATGCAATCGTCCCCCTCGAATCTTATTAGAGCTCTAGTTGAAAAACGCCCTAAAGATTTATGTTATACAACGTTTGACATGTTTGAACGAACCTAAATAAGAAAAAAATGCATTTTGTTGAAAGAGTAGCCCCGCGCACGTCGGAACTTTTGGTGCAGCGCTAACAACAACAAGCTAATGGAACATAAAGGATGAACTTTTTCGAACGAAAATACATTTGTTGTGGACCTGGGATTCCTGGAAGTGCCTAAGGATGAAGATAATCAAAGGTAAGGGATTATTGACAATAGTATACAAGACTAGATTTGATATGCGATTGTTCCAAGATGGCGCTGACCAGTATTGCTAGCCTATTGTTCTGAGTATCGCATCCCCTTTTATTGCAAAGTGTGATTACCCAGTAAAGTTATTTTTAAATCTGGCATTACAGGTGCTTTCAAGAGATATTCATCTATAAATCTTAGAATGACAATATTACATTTTAAAAATGTTTTCGAATAGTAATTTAGTAAATTGTAGCGCTGTTTCATCGGATGCATTTGAGGGAAAATAGTTAATCAACGTTACGCACTGATGTAAAATGCAGTTTTTATATATAAATATGAACTTTATCGAACAAAAGAATGCATGTATTGTGTAACATGATGTCCTAGGTGTGTCATCTGATGAAGATTGTCAAAGGTTAGTGCTGCATTTAGCTGTTTTTTGGTTATTTGTGATGCATGTGGTTGGTCGGAAAATGGCTATGTGGCTACTTTTATATATACTCCTCTAACATAATCTAATGTTTTGCTTTTGCTGTAAAGCCTTTTTGAAATCGGACAACGTGGTTCGATTCAGGAGAGGTGTATCTATAAAACGATATACGCATACGGGACGGAGGCCGCACAGGGATTAAATACACTCCCTGAACTTGCTTCCCAAATCCCAGCGTTACAAGGAAGGAATAAATTATATAGTAAAACCTGCAAAAGAGCGAATGTAAACCAGGGAAAAGACGCACTACCCTCCCCTGTGCCCAATAAAAAAACACACAACCCTCCCCAAAGCAAAAAAACAAGTTAGACAACCCTCCTCTAGTTTGGACCACCCACCCCAGCAAATTTCGAACTGTCCCTAATCACTCCCACACATACCAAACTCTTCACATTCATCTAGATGGATGGTCCCTGCAATATGTCAATCTCTCCACTGCCACCTTAGTACATTACATTTACTTTTTAGTTATTTAGCAGACATTCTTATCCAGAGGGACTTACAGTAGCAAGTGCATACATTTTTTATAGTTCTTTGTAATGGGAATTGAACCTCACAACCCTAGCGTTGCAATTTCCTTTCTCCCCTCTTCCCTTCTCTCCTCCCTCCTGTTCTGCCCTTCCCAAACCCATCCCTCACCCCTTACACACTTACCCTGGTCTCACCCACACAGCTGTCTGTGTTCTCCAACAAACCTCCCCATCTCTCCACAGACACATCCCTGACTCATGGCCATCTTCCTCCCTCCTTTCCTCTCTCCCTCCATTTCTCTTTCTCTATTCATCCCTATTTATCTATGCTCAGACATTCTGTGGCCTTCAGACTGGCCCTCCTTCATTCCCCCTCTCCCCTTCTTCTCCCCTCTCCCTCCTCTCCTCCCTTCTCTCCTCACCCTCTCTTCTCTCCCCCCTCCTCCCTCCTCTCGTTTCCCCTCTCCTCTCCCCCTCCCCCTCCTCTTCTCTCCCCCCTCTCCTCCCTCCTCTCGTTTCTCCTCTCCCCCTCCCCCCTCTCCTCCCTCCTCATTTCTCCTCTCCTCCCTCCTCATTTCTCCTCTCCTCCCTCCTCTCGTTTCTCCTCTCCTCTCCGCTTAATTTTTTTTTTATGCTAGTGCTTGTATTAATTTGGGAGCTATCGCATCCCACAACTCTCCCAGACTATGTTTGGAATATTTCTTTCTCGGACAGAATAGGACAGGTCGACTTTTGTACAATGGGGGATATTAGATTGACATAGGCTAGTGCTTTTGCTGTTCGTTAGGCCTACTCATCTTGTTGGCTGACGAAAGTAAACGTGGACAGTTCTTCTAACATTTTCAATATGCGCCACAGAATTCGATAAGAAGGACGCGCGCAGTTGCGTCCCAGATGTGTCTGTCTTCACTCTAAGCCTACTTCGGAGCTGAGATGCCTGTGAGAAGGACCTGATCACATGACGGGCATTAGCTAATAAGAATTTAGATATCTGAGAGAGCCATGTGAGTGAGAGGTGCTTAAGAGCACGGCAACTGGCAGTCGGAAGAAGGGAATTATAACTATTATATTCAGCCCAAAGGCACAACGGCTGGCCGCAAAAGGAATAGATTTTTAGGGGCCATTAAGGGGGATGCCACAGGGAAATTTGAGGCCTGATGAGAATATTATCAAGTGCTTTTCAAATTGTGAATGAGAGACTGATGAAGTGTGTGCTGCCTGCGCACGAAACAAAGCAGACCTCATGCCTTTCATGCTACTTTTTTTCAAATCATCATTAGAGTTGCATCATGCAGGCCAAAAATGTTTTAAAATTCAAAACATATAGCTCAATGTTTGTATCACAACTAAAATTGCATAAATCATTTTAAATTATGCATATAGGAGGACCTGTTTTTTTGTTAATCACTCAACACAGAATAGCCACATGTGCGCACTCCCTTGGAAATCATTTGGAGAAAATATCCTTTCTATTTTATTCAGCTATGTTCAATTGCATTCTTCATACTATGAAATAATATAAAATTATGCAACGGAATTCTTAGCAAATCTTGTATGCTAAATGAACTAGTGTGTTCCACAGCCATATGGCATAGCCAGATCAGGACCTAATATAAGGACAACTCAGAGTATGCTATTCTGTTATTCTGTTCTTCTGAAATAGACTACATTTCCTTCATATCATGCTTCTTTAGACCTGTCTAAAATAAGTAATGGATTTATTGTGAAGGTGTAGGCTGTATTACATGGATTTAATAGACTTTTTAAAAATGTTCCAAGGTCAGCATCAGGGCTTGTAGGCTGTGCGTGGAAGCCAAGAGATGCTAAATGTGTTTATGTTAATTACCGTGAGACCGGCAGTTATTTGCTTGACAATCTCCGGCTGACAAACTTTCATGACCGCCACAGCCCTAGCCCCAGGAACATCAGAGAACATGAGAAAGAATTCAACGGAGCTCTAATAACATGGAGACCTGCTGGTAGCATTACGGATCACACACTCCTGCCTTTTCAACTCAGTACAAGTGCATGTGAGCGTGTGTGTGTGCATGCGTATGTACGTGCGTGCGTGCATGTATGTGTGTGTGTGCATGTGTGAGTGAGTGAGTGTGTGTGTGTGTGGTACTGCACCTTTGCGGATCTCATCTCTGATCTGGGACTCCATCTCCTCCATCTGCAGCAGAGTCTTCTGCCAGTAGCGCTCCGCCCTCCGGCTCTTAGTACAGTACACCACTAGAGCTGAGAGAGAAAGAGAGAGAAAGAAAGAGAGAGAAAGAGAGAAAGAGAGAGAAGGAAAGAGAAGGAAAGAGAGAGAGAGAATGAGCAAGAGAGAGCGAGAGAGAGAGAGAGACAGAGAAAGAGAGAAAAGGGGAATGAGGGAAAGTATGAGGGAGAGAAACAGAGAGAAGACATAAGACTCATTAAATTAATGTCTTTGAAGCCATATCCTGTTATCACAGGTTGACATGTTGTAATGAATCAGGACATACTCCATTTGTAAAAGCTCCATACATACACAGCTTCTGGAAAGAAATGAAAACACACACTTGTTGGAGACACACACACACCCAGACACACATAAAAAAACAGACACACACAGACATACAACCACATGAGAATACACACAGACACACACACACAGACACACACACACACACAGGGAACAGTGGTGTCTTTGTGCTGTGTAGACAGGGGGAGACCCTGACCCTGAAGATCCTTTTATCTCCCTGACATCTGGAGCATCCGTCGCCAAGGCAGCCAAACATCCATCACCCCCGGTGGACCAAACACTTACCCACAGTGCACAGCAGCAGCAGCACGCAGCACACCACGATGGACACCACAATGGCCAGCTCACTACCTCCCAGCTGCACCTTGGCTATGATCCTCTGGAAGTTACCCACCCGCACCTAGAGAGGGCAAGGGATGGGAGAGAGAGGAGGGAAGATGGAGGGATGAGGAGAGAGGAAATAGGGAAGTGGGGACAGAACAGTGTTTAGCAGGTCTGTAACAGACTCTGAGGTCTTTGAAAGAGAGAATAGAAATGCACACAGTCTCACATTGACACACAATCAGACAAATAAACATTTAGACTAACACACACACACACGCACACACACACACACTGGAGTGTGTGTGATGGTATGAGTCAACCACTTCAGGGTGACCCACATGTGACTGAAGGGTTGACTTTCACTTCTGCTTTCTGGTTGGCCAATATGGACTCTCAGCCTCTGTCCAATATTCATACCCTGTTATCTAAAACACGTCTGCAACTCAGTTCCTTTCACTGACTAACCCAATTTTCTATCTCAACCTTGCTGTCGAAATTCAGTTTGTCTACCTCTTGGTCCTACATCCCCATAACCTTTTGTTACTAGACTGAGGAGGGGAACTAGTGGTCTGTCTCTCTGTATGGTCTCTCTCTGGTCTGACTGTTTATTTGTCCAAACCATAAAAACAAAGGAAAAAAGAGTCGAACTGGTGTGGTGGAAAGAAATGCCATTGTTCCGTGTTCCTGCTTCGTTGGGGTACAGAAAGCCCCTACAGCTCCCCCATACAGAGGCTCAGCTTCACTTCTGAGCCAAGGGAAATAGAGGTAAAAATAGGTAGCGGTATGCTGCTGAAAAGTCACTGAATAAATCAAAAAGGTTGTTTTAATGCCCCAAAGATAATCATTTGCATACCCTTTAAACTGGGGGGACCTAGCACACAAATAACACAAATATAAATACACACACACACATTCTCAGGAGAGATGGGGGCAGCCCACCCGTTAGTGTTATGACATCTTGTTTGACCCCTGCCCTCTGTGTTTGTCTGCTAATTGCATGTGTTTATTTATGGACATCCTGAGAGAGAGAGAAAGAGAGTGTTTTTCCTCCACCCCCTCCCTCCCCCCCTCCCTCCCTCCCTCCGTGACTCATGCCTCACTGACCATCTTTGAGGGACAGACTAACAGACTGATAGACAGTCAGACATGGCCATTCTAACTCAGATCAAAGGTAAAATGTTGATTGCTGTTTCTCCCTAATAAACCCTCTCAAAACAGACTGAAATGGGAAACGGACGAGAGAGCAGGGAGGGAGCAAGAGAGAGTGAAAAGAGAGAGGGAGGAAGAGAAGAGGTGGGGATTTTATCAGAGTGAGTTTGGTTGTGGCTTTACTGAGCCCTTCTATTATAAAGAGACTTCTGACACAATACCAAAACATGTGGACAAGGCCTCTGTCCCAGGGTCTCTTCTGAAACAGTAGAATTGAAATGAAAACCAAAACATGTGGACAAGGCCACTGTCCCAGGGTCTCTTCTGAAACAGTAGAATTTAAATGAAAACCAAAACATGTGGACAAGGCCACTGTCCCAGGGTCTCTTCTGAAACAGTAGAATTTAAATGAAAACCAAAACATGTGGACAAGGCCACTGTCCCAGGGTCTCTTCTGAAACAGTAGAATTTAAATGAAAACCAAAACATGTGGACAAGGCCACTGTCCCAGGGTCTCTTCTGAAACAGTAGAATTTAAATGAAAACCCAGGGTGTGGTATGTGTGTGTGTGTGTGTGGTATGTGTGTGGTATGTGCACGCTTGCATACATGCTTGCATGCATGCTTGTGTGCCTGTTACCCCCTGCACGTGTGTATATGAGGGTGTGTGATTGAGCTGGACATACAAGAGATGAACAGATTACAGATGAATAGACATAAACTCTTAGAATTCAGCTTTAGGTTTACTGTTACACCCTGACCAAGAGGGGCCTGTCAACCTGCTCGTTTCTCTGCTCTCAGCTGAATCATGGTGACATAGTTAAGTCAGTACGTAAAACCAAACTGGACACTGATTCAGAATCATGATAATAAAGTGGTCCAAATTAGTAGCCTTAGAATATGATGTAGTTGTACTCACTGTGACAGGCAGTTCTCCCTCACTGGAGCCCAGCGAACCGTTGATGGTACAGTGGAACAGCTGGTTGTTATGGAAGCTGATGTCACAGGGATAGGAGCCAATCATCACTGAGTATTCCTCTGGCGCCAGCTCCAGATCGCTCGGTCCTTTCTGTGCCAAACCCAAACAAAAACAGCCACCGGTCAGTCAGAGCACTAGGGACACCATGGTCTGGCTCGGATAGGCACAGCTGACACGCACCTACGGGCGCACGCACACACACACTCACACACTCACACTCACACACACACACGTGCGCAGGCCTGTCATTCAGCTGTCACACTGAGTAGCCCTGTGCCAAACTGTTTCACAATATTTCTCCTCACACACTGGGTGAGAGTTCATCTTAAAGAATCAAACAGTAGACATGGAGAGAACACTGACTGTCATGACTGACACTGTCCATCACAACACCAGCCTCTCCTTAGTCAGTGTTCTGAGCACTGGTCCCAACGCACAGACACACAACAGTGGACTGACATGGCTGAGTGAGGAGAGGAGAGTAGAGGAGAGGAGAGTAGAGGAGAGGTTGTGTGTTTATCCTCAGTGTGTTTCCCCTCTGTGATTACACCCTCAGGACCCTGTACTGTCCTGTCCCCTCTGCAGGATGCCCCCCCCCCCCCCCCCCCCCCCCCGGGTCTCTGTCAACAAACACTTCCTTACGCACGCACGCACACGCACATGCACACACGCACGGAACAATGAATACCTAGGGCCGAAACGGGATGAAAGCAAAGAAAACCCACCACATTCCAACAGAGGTCCTTCACATAGGATCTAACCAAACAACAATCCCCATCAAACAAACCCGTTCAACTCCACCCAACATTCTCTCAACCTGGTCCAGCCCAGTCACATACACACACGGTCACATGAGTCAGTGTTCCACAAACTAGGTCCACCCAAAGTGGAATCCACCTTCCCAAAGAAAACAGGAAGCAACATTGAATACCCCCCTCCCCTCTTTCACCCAAGTAGACAAGGCTGAGGCAGCCATTCCTGTAAGGAGGCCCCATCCTGACACGCGCACGCACACACGCGCACACACACACGCAGAGGAGAGAAAGAGAGCGACAGGGGCAGAGACAGAGAGAGAGAACTCAGACCAACCGATGTTCAAAGCCCTATTTCTGCAAGTCTCTGCAACTTCAGCTGTCTGTCTCTCCCTTCCTGCACCAAGGCCTGTATAAATCAGCAGCACCAGTATATTTACAGCTTTTACAACTGTTAGCATTACAACCCTCAACCCTCCCTCATATATGAGGCAGTAGTTTATGTGGCAGTAGCATAAGTCAGCTATAATACAGACAGGATCCCACACAAACATGGCTGACTGGGTTCTCTGCTTAGAGGTGGTGTTCTTGTCCTGTACTTCCATCTCTGAGGAACAGCCAAGTCTTAAACAAATACAAGCCAGGATTCAGAGCTACACAGTCTTTGATCTGTTTAAAGAGAGTATGAATACAAAGCCATTGAGACATGTCTTTCTACTATTCTCAGAGTGCATCCAGATTGACAGGAATGGACAGTTCCTGGAGCAAGTCTACTAATCTCCCTGGTCAATGGGCTTTTTACTTCTCATCCTGCTCCACCCTCTCCCATTGGTGCGCTGGGCTGTCACTCACATTGATGATGAGTGTGAGTGGTTCTCCAGGGTGGTGTTTGATCAGCTTCTCTTTGTTGGCGGTAAAGAACTGAGGATCTTCCACATACTCCAACAGGAAGTGACCTCCGTGAGGCTCCTCCTCTTCTTCCTGGTCTGGGCCGTCAAAGGCGGGGCCATCTCCCATGTAGAGAACTCCATTCAGCAAGAACTCTACCGTGGCCTGCTGGGATTGGCTGGAGGCGGGGGAGGAGCATGTGATCATGGAGGGAGACCACACTTTACAGGCCTGAGGAAAGACAATGAGGATGAGAAAGAAACCTTTATGGCCTAGAAGTGTACATACTGTGCAGGAGTCCATTCCATTAATTCACATCCGTTTTTCAGCTTCTTCTAAGATGTTAGATACTTCATTCAACCAGATAGGTTCCCTGTTGTGACTCACATCCTGTCCGATGCCCAGCACCTCCATAGTGACGCTCTGCACCAGGTCAAAACCTTGCCCCGTCACTGTGATGGTCCGACCGCCACTGGAACACACAACAACTTATGGTCAGAGCACACACAACTACACGCAAACACATATGGTCAGAAATAGGGAACACAGACAACCACTCTGGTTAGAGACAGAGAGCACACACAACCACACAGTCAGTGCCAGCACACATCCCAATCAGACTCATTGTGCTCTCTCTCAGGGGCCTGTCTCACACATGAGGTGTCATTTAAAACCAACACACACACACACACACACACACACACACACAGAAACAGGCCTGGAAAAGCCACAAAGCACCAGGAAGACATTAACTCAGCATGTCATCTCTGTGGTCGGATTCCAGAGAAACCCTCCAAGAGAGATTGTGTGGTGTAATGGAACTACAAGAGCTGAATAATTAATGCAATAATATTTTCTACATGATTTCATACTCTCATTTGTCAATATAACACTGGTTTATCTATGAAACACTGGATAAATGGAAACTATGGAATGTTAGATTTATCAATGGAACAGCGTGTGTGTGTCTGTGTGTGCGTCTGTATGTGTGTGTGTGTGTGTGTGTGTGTGTGTGTGTGTGTGTATGTATGTACTGTATGTGTGTGTGTGAACCTGAGGTAGCTCTTCCTGGGTTTGATGTAGCTGATGGTGGGGTTTTTCTCATAGATGTACTGGGTGAGAAGCTCAGAGCTCTGACAAGGAATATCCTCAAACTCCACACACACCGACACCGCCTCAGTGTGTGTGTGCAGGGCCGCAGGTATGGTGCACTCGATGGTGTCTTTGGTTAGCCTGGAGCACGCACACACACACACACACACACACGCACGCACACGCACACGCACACACACACGCACAGAGAGAGAGATGCACAAGGACACAATAATACCACACAATCAGCATAATAAAACCACACACCAAGACAGTTTCCATAACAAATACAGCCAAGAACCAAAACACAGCCTCTAAACAGACAACAAATGCAGCAGCTGAAAAAAATAACAATACCTCACGCACGATATAATCAAACAACTCAACTGGACTGTCTCCTTTAGAATAACACAAAGCCTACAGATTCAGCACAACAACATACAAGTCCAACAGTGAAGACGATTTAATAATTCACACAGTAAGACTCACGTGAGTATGATGCAGTCCTGGGTGCCGTTGACCTTGACTCTGACCTGAGAGCCAGTGTCCAGGTGCTCCCCCCTGATGGTCACCCTGGTTCCCCCTGAACGAGAGCCTTTCCTAGGCTCCATAGACAGCAGCTTGGGGACCTGGGGTGGCGGTGGGACATATTCATGTGCCATGTTGTTATTACCGTTTTTTTCAATTGCTAACATGCATTGGTCAAAACTGAAGTTACATTGTCAAAACTCTTCACACAGTCAGAGAAACAGAAGTGTATGTGGACCAAACTGTGAATCATTTTTCATTGCTTTCACACAAAATGCATTCAATGACCACATTCTCTGAAATCCCTGAACTCTTTTCTCGTTCATACTCCACCACCTGCAAAACTATATATTTGCAGCATGTTTTCAAATGCTAACACACTGTTTCCAAAACTGCTAAAAACACATTCAAAACAGAATGATGGCAAATGTCGTGCATTTCTGCAGTAACCAGATTGAAACATATAGAAAATCTCAGCAGAATATTTAATCATTCCAAGCACAGCTGATTGCAATTTCAGCTGAAAGCCTACCCAAGTGTCCTGTTTTTAATCTCATTATCAAACAGACAAAAGAGGACAGCTTCAGAATGATTTAGTATGGAAACATGGATCAAGGAAGACAGGTTGGTGGGGCAAGAAGAGTGGCAGGGAGAGGGAGAATGCGTGGAGGACAAAAGAGAGGAAGACCAAGAGCAGTGGTCTCTGATGAGATGAGGGCCACAATTATTGACCATGTTGTAAACCATGGTCTCTCTTTGATAGAGGCTAGTTTAAGGCTGCAACCAAATCTGCAGCGTTCAACAGTTGCATCAATAGTACAAATTTTCCGCCAAAACAACAGGTGAGATGTGCATCCTTCAATGTAATTGAACTATTATTGCAGTACAATACAGTATGTTCACATTTTTACATGTACTGACATTTTGAAATATATTGCTTGTTTTGTGTTTTTCAGTAGGAACCAAAGGTTGCCTCCCTCAGGAGGGAGAGGCAGAATAGTATCAGATGCGAAGGAAATTGCCATTGTTGACATGGTAATTGGAAACAATACAATAAAACTGCAGGAAATTTGGGACAGAGTGCTGGCAGACAATCACTTCTGGGAATGTGAATACGGTCAGCACAAAGACAATTACCAGAGTCCTAGAGAAACTAAGGATGAAGCAGTTGTACACTCTACCCTCTGAGAGAAACGGTGAACGTGTGAAAGAACTCCAGTATCAATATGTCCAGGTAAGATGTCTGTTCAATAACCAAACAGGGTACATACTCAGCTATGCATAATGTAAAGTACTGTAAAATTGTGGATTTACTGTATTTTAGAGAGTGATGGAGATGGAAGCCAGGCAAACTGCACATACATTCATCTTTGTGGATGAAGCTGGATTCAAGAAATGTGATTGGACAGAGAGCAACCGTGGATGTCCCAGGTCAGAGAGGAGCTAACATCACAATGTGTGCAGCACTGTCCAATGATGGTTTGCTGTTACACAAACCACTCATTGGCCCCTGCAATACAGAGAGGCTCATTTCTTTTCTGGATGACCTGCATAATCGACTTGTGCCAGCAGAGGAGAGAGGGGCAAGAAACTCCCCTACCTTCATTGTTGTGTGGGATAATGTGGCATTCCAACACTCTGCTGCAGTCAGACTGGTTTGCTGCACATCCCAGGATGTCAGTAGTATTCCTGCCTCCATACTTCCCCATCCTAAACCCCATAGAGGAGTTTTTCTCTGCGTGGAGGTGGAAGGTGACCACCATCCACATGACCAGATGTCCTTACTGGATGCGGGGTGAGGAGACACTTCTCCTGAAGATTGCCAGGGTTGGATTAGACATTCAAGAAGATACTTTCCAAGATAAATCTCCAGAGAAGACATGAGATGTGATGTTGAGAACTTGTGGTTAAATGCAGGAGAGAGGGATAACTAGAACCCCCACAGTACTGTACAGTATGAGTGATTATACATGTTGATGGTTTTTTGTGTAATTATTATTGCAGCCCTGGAATTTCAGGAATTTGTTTTTTGTTTAAACGTTTTACTTTTCACAAGTAAATTACTATATTCAAAGCTATAGAAAAAATAAAGGCTATTGAAGCAAATTGCTGCATTTGTGTTTCATTCTTGTTACATACAGTTGAAGTCGGAAGTTCACATCCATTAGGTTGGAGTCATTAAAACTCGTTTTTCAACCACCACAAATTTCTTGTTAACAAACTATAGTTTTGGCAAGTCGGTTAGGACATCTACTTTATGCATGACACAAGTCATTTTTTCAAAAATTGTTTACATATTATTTCACTTATAATTCACTGTATCACAATTCCAGTGGGTCAGAAGTTTACATACACTAAGTTGACTGTGCCTTTAAACAGCTTGGAAAATACAAGAAAATGATGTCATGGCTTTAGAAGCTTCTGATAGGCTATTTGACATCATTTGAGTCAATTGGAGGTGTACCTGTGGATGTATTTCAAGGCCTACCTTCAAACTCCCTGCCTCTTTGCTTGACATCATGGGAAAATCTAAAGAAATCAGCCAAGACCTCAGAACAAAAATTGTAGACCACAAGTCTGGTTCATCCTTGGAAGCAATTTACAAACGCCTGAAGGTACCACGTTCATCTGTACAAACAATAGTAAGCAAGTATAAACACCATGGGACCACGCAGCCGTCATACCGCTCAGGAAGGAGACGCGTTCTGTCTCCTAGAGATTAACGTACTTTGGTGCGAAAAGTGCAAATCAATCCCAGAACAACAGCAAAGGACCTTGTGAAGATGCTGGAGGAAACAGGTACAAAAGTATCTATATCCACAGTAAAATGAGTCCTATATATTGACATAACATAGAAGGCTGCTCAGCAAGGAAGAAGCCACTGCTCCAAAACCGCCATAAAAAAGCCAGACTACGGGTTTGCAACTGCACATGTGGACAAAGATCGTACTTTTTGGAGAAATGTCCTCTGGTCTGATGAAACAAAAATAGAACTGTTTGGCCATAGTGACCATTGTTATGTTCGGAGGAAAAAGGGGGAAGCTTGCAAGCCAAAGAACACCATCCCAACCGTGAAGAACGGGGGTGGCAGCATCATGTTGTGGGGGTGCTTTGCTGCAGGAGGGACTGGTGCACTTCACAAAATAGGTGGCATCATGAGGAGTAAAATTATGTGGATATATTGAAGCAATATCTCAAGATATCAGTCAGGAAGTTAAAGCTTGGTCGCAAATGGGTCTTCCAAATAGACATTGACCCCAAGCATACTTTCAAAGTTTTGGAAAAATGGCAACAAAGTCAAGGTATTGGAGTGGCCATCACAAAGCCCTGACCTCAATCCTATAGAAAATTCACCCAACTTATTGTGGGAAGCTTGTGGAAGGCCACCCGAAATGTTTGACCCAAGTTAAACAATTTAAAGGCAATGCTACCAAATACTAATTGAGTGTATGTAAACTTCTGACCCACTGGGAATGTAATGAAAGAAATAAAAGCTGAAATAAATAATTCTCTCTACTATTATTCTGACATTTCACATTCTTAAAATAAAGTGGTGATCCTAATTGACCTAAGATAGGGAATTTTTACTAGGATTAAATGTCAGGAATTGTGAAAAACTGAGTTTAAATGTATTTGGCTAAGGTGTATGTAAACTTCCGACTTCAACTGTATACTTTAGTACAGTCAATAAAGAAAAGGTGTTATTCTTATTCTATAATGAAATACTGGTTTATGTGAAAAAATCATTCAAATTTCAAAGAGAAAGTTCATTGTTTATGTATTGCTCCCTGTTGTTAATGTTTTTTAGGTCAGTGTGTTATGAGTGACAATGTATGCTTTCTGAGTGAGAATTGTTGAAAGTGTTGAGGTCGAACAAGCTTATTTATGGACATGAATGAAGTGGTTTGACTGAGTTTTGGAGGTGAGATTAACTGTTTGGCCAAAATGCATGTTGGTAACGCAGACCGTGTGAAGAGTTTTGAAAAAGTGACTTCAGTATTGACCGATGCTTGTTAGCAATTGAAAAAAACGATAATGTGCCATGTGGCTCCGTTGTTGTTCTGCTACTGTACACACCTCTGAGGCAGCAGTCTGCTGGTTTTCAGTCATTAGCTAGCTTTCCATCCAATTAGCAAAAGATTTTCATGTGAATATTCAAAAATATGCATGAAGAAAATATGCTAATTTTCACATCAGTGGTGTGTTCCCACCAAATGTACTTGACGCAGATAAAAATCAGAGCGTGATAACGTAGTACACACAAAATGTACTTTTTGGCTTAAGTTTTCATGTACCGAATAAAAATCTAAAGTTCAATGTGTTTCCCATTGCATTTTTAACTATTTTGTCACAAAAACTGTTAAATAGCAAATGTGCCTACTTTGGTCTTGGCGCATGCACTCTAGCCAACAGCTAGCAGATACAGTGTGGGTAGGCTAGTCTACAGTCAAACGGCAGTCAAGCATCAATCATCATCATGTCACTAGAATAAGACCCTCAGTATTTATTGGAAAGGAGCATCAAGCTCATCACCATGTACTTTCACCTCCTTGTGAAGTTTATCATTTTCACATGTAGCCTAATAAACTGCATGGTTTCCCGAGTCGTAGTGGGAGGGCCATATACCATATCATCGCGTGACTCCTAGTTTACTTCAATATGATGGTTATTAGATCAATATTTGTGCATTTCTCACATAATTAACTTTACCGACACAAAACGATCACACCATGTCGAACAAACAAACGATCTGTCGACATTTATACAATTGTACTGAAATGTCCTGTTTCCATCATAGTTGTCGTGATTTTCTTTTATAGGGTATGACTTTACTCGCATTAAAACTGTGGATGGAAATCTGGTTAAAGTGCCACTATAATTGGATCATTCAAATCATCTATAAGTTCTATGTAGTGCACTCTTGGTTTCCTCAGCTCCAGCTAAATAAATTGTTGACTAACATATTTGAAGTTTGATATTTCAAACTTGAGGACACTGAAGCCTTGGGAAACTCCAGTAGAGTATTTAGTATTGTTCTGTACTGAGGTTTTGGGTTCATCTCATCCACATATGACAGGTTTCTGGAGCTAAGATATATTTCACTTCCTGCCATATAGTAATACAGCAACACACACACAGACAGGCTGAACACCTTCACTCGCTTTGAGGATAATACAGGGCTCTCCTTCTCCGTGGCCAACGTGAGTAAGACATTTAAGCATGTTAACCCTCACAAGGCTGCCGGCCCAGATGGCATCCCAAGCCACGTCTTCAGCGCATGCGCAGACCAGCTGGCTGGTGTGTTCACAGATATAGTGCCATGGCGGAGATTTTTGTGGGCTATACTCGGCCTTGTCTTCGGACGGTAAGTTGGTGGTTGTAGACATCCCTCTAGTGGTGTGGGGGCTGTGCTTTGGCAAAGTGGGTGGGGTTATACCCTGCCTGTTTGGCCCTGTCCCGGGGTATCATCGGATGGGGCCACAGTGTCTTCTGATCCCTCCTGTCTCAGCCTCCAGTATTTATGCTGCAGTAGTTTATGTGCCGGGGGGCTAGGGTCAGTCTGTTTCATCTGGAGTATTCTCTTGTCTTATCCGGTGTCCTGTGTGAATTTAAATATGCTCTCTCTAATTCTCTCTTTCTCTCGGAGGACCTGAGCCCTAGGACCATGCCTCGGGACTACCTGGCATGATGACTCCTTGCTGTCCCCAGTCCACCTGGCCATGCTGCTGCTCCAGTTTCAACTGTTCTGCCTGCGGCTACGGAACCCTGACCTGTTCACCGGACGTGCTTGTTGCACCCTCGACAACTACAATGATTATTATTATTTGACCATGCTGGTCATTTATGAACATTTTAACATCTTGACCATGTTCTGTTATAATATCCACCCGGCAGAGCCAGAAGAGGACTGGCCACCCCTCATAGCCTGGTTCCTCTCTAGGTTTCTTCCTAGGTTTTTGGCCTTTCTAGGGAGTTTTTCCTAGGGAGTTTTTCCTAGCCACCGTGCCTCTTTCACATGCATTGCTTGCTGTTTGGGGTTTTAGGCTGGGTTTCTGTACAGCACTTTGAGATTTCAGCTGATATACGAAGGGCTATATAAATAAATTTGATTTGATTTTTGATTTGATATATTCAATCTCTCCCTATCCCAGTCTGTTGTCCCCACATACTTCTAGATGGCCACCATTGTCCCTGTACCTAGGAAAGCAAAGGTAACTGAACTAAATGACTATCACTCCGTAGCACTCACCTCTCTCATCATGATGTGCTTTGAGAGACTAGTCAAGGATCATATCATCTCCACCTTACCTGCCACCCTAGACCCTCTTAAATTTGCTTACCGCCCCAATAGATCCACAGAAAATGCAATCGCCACCACACTGCCCTATCCCATCTGGACAAGAGGCATACCTATGTAAGAATGCTGTTCATTGACTATAGCTCAGCATTCAACACCATAGTACCATCCAAGCTCATCATCAAGCTCGAGGCCCTGGGTCTGAACCCTGTCCTGTGCAACTGGGTCCTGGACTTCCTGGCGGGTCGCCCCCAGGTGGTGAAGGTAGGAAACAACACTTATTCGCTGATCCTCAACACAGGGGCCCCACAAGGGTGCGTGCTCAGCCCCCTCCTGTACTCCCTGTTCCTCCTGTACTCCCTGCTCAACCATGACTGCGTGGCCACGTACGCTTCCAACTCAATAATCAAGTTTGCAGACGACACAACAGTAGTAGGCCTAATTACCAAGAATGACGAGACAGCCTACAGGGAGGAAGTGAGGGCTCTGGGAGTGTGGTGCCAGTGTGGTGTAGAAACCATGTTTGATACCATTCCACTTATTCCACTCATTACCATGAGCCCATCCTCCCCAATTAAGGTGCCTCCAACTTCCTGTGACACACACACACACACCTCAAATGCTCAAGTGTACATTTACCCTGTATATAGGTCTCTTATTTCTCCTGGTTTTTTTCTTTGTTCTTTTTTCTTATTAGTTCTACTATTTTAATATTGAATACAACACTGTTGGATAGGGCTTGCAAGCTAAGCATTTCACTCTACTGGTGCATGTGACAATATAAAACTTGAAACACACACACACACACACACACACACACACACACACACACACACACACACACACACACACACACAGAGAGAGAGGACAGGTCCCTGGGGCTAAGACGAATATCCCAATACAGCTATACAGCATCAGCATTCCGGAGACTGCCGAAGCTTCTCTCCCCTCTGTGAACCTTGCCTCCAGGGAAGACCTCTCATTCTCACTGACAGGATTCACTTCCTGTGTGTGTGTGAACAAGCAGAGATTTCTATTGTCTGTGTGTGTGTGTGTGTGTGTGTGTGTGTGTGTGTGTGTGTGTGTGTGTGTGTGTGTGTGTGTGTGTGTGTGTGTGTGTGTGTGTGTGTGTGTGTGTATGAGTGTGTGTGTGTGTGTGTGTGTGTGTGTGTGTGTGTGTGTGTGTGTGTGTGTGTGTGTGTGTGTGTGTGTGTGTGTGTGTGTGTGTGTGTGTGTGTGTGTGTGTGTGTGTACGTGCGTGCGTGCGTGCGTGCGTAAGGTGGAGGCAGATGTTTCCGGCCCGAGGTTTGAGGAAGGAGGTTTGAGGAGGCGCATATCCTGTCTCCGTTTGGATCCGAACTGTTATCCCTTTTCCTCAGAATCCCCTTCATCCCCTCTCTCCCTTTCTTTCCCTCACACCCTGGAGAAGCAACCCAGAAAGTGGTAGGGGACCGCAAGGGGTTTCCACAATCCTAAAAAACATTTGTAGTTTTGCATGTTCAACACCCTTTTGTCTCCAAGTCTGTTATTTATCACTGAGATCATGACTCACAAGCAGAAGCCTTTCTTAAAAGTGGCTGAAATTGCCCAACGTCCCAGTTGATTTAAAAATAAACTCTTTGTCCATAAACAAAAAGAAACAGAGGGTTTGGTTGTGTATTTCCAGAGTCTGTGTAGTCCTAATCCAATAGGAGACTGTGTGGGTCAAGGTCAATCAGCAGAAGAAGCAGCCGGACTCCTCGGTTTGTAATGAATTCAAAGAGGAGGACATTTCAACAAGCTCCATGTTTGTTTTTTCTGGCACCGAGTTCTGCATTGCAATAGTGCTTAGTTGCAGTTCTGATGAATGTTTGAAGATTCCCACACATTTGCATTCCTGAATATCATAAGACAAATCTGCTAACATTCAACTGACACATTGGGAACACTTTCCCAGTATGAACAAGGACCAGAGACTGGGGAGAGAAGGAGGGACAGACCAGGAAAAAGAAAGGATGGAGAGATTGTGGATTTATCTAGCAAGAGACAGACTACGAGCAAAGAACTACTGAAAAGAAATAAGTAGAAGGAGGAAGAAAATGTAAAGACAGGTCAGGGAGAAGGAGAGAAAAAAGGAGGAAGGGAGAGAGAATGAGAGGGAAAGAGAGAGGGAAAAGAGAGACAGAGAGAATGAGAGAGAGAGAGAGAGAGAATGAGAGGGAGAGAGAGAGGGAAAAGAGAGAGAGAGAGAATGAGAGAGAGAGAGAGAGAGAGAATGAGAGGGAGAGAGAGAGGGAAAAGAGAGACAGAGAGAGAAAGAGAGCGAGAAAGAGAGAGAAAGCGAGACAGAGAGAGAACAAGGGAGAGAGAAAGAAAGAGAGAGAGAGACAGAGACGGAGAGAAAGAAAAGGGGAATGAGGGAAAGTATGAGGGAGAGAAACAGAGAAGACAGAGTAATTAAATAGATTAAATGGAGAAAAAGAGAGAGGATTGACAACAGGAACATACTCACCAAGTATGAGAAGACCTCTTTGGACACCCCCATTGCATTCTGGTTCACGGTAACTCTGACGACATAATTTATGGGATCAAAGGTCTGCCCAGTAACACACACCAGCCTGTAGATAGAACACAACATTGTGATGACAGTGGACACGCTCAATAGGACCCATCATTAACAATCATCACAAACTTCACTGGAACATCACAGCCTGTCGGCAATTGCCTTTAAGGATGTTTCTGTGTCAACTGTGTGGATCATGTTTATTTTCCTTTATCGTGAGTTTCAGGGGCATCATGAAGCACAAAAATCTGATACGACAGAAAGCACAGTATGTGAGGATGGCTGGGGGGTGGTCCGTAAGAATTTTTTCATTTTTCAAATACTTGAAACACATTTTTCCTGCAATCTAGAGCCATAATCATTATGCTTAATTCTATGTAAAAAATATGTAATTTTTTTCTGCATATGTAAGCATACCTTTTGAGCTGTCTGTATCCCCCTGTGCCCCCTCTGATGTGTTTCACAACTTGAATAACAAAGCTAAACAGACAATAACATAGAGATCCTTAGAGGTTTTGTAATAATGTCTATGCTCAGTACTGTACAGTGTTGGCTAAAGCCAGGGGAGTAATAATGTCTATGCTCAGTACTGTACAGTGTTGGCTAAACCCAGTAGAGTAATAATGTCTATGCTCAGTACTGTACAGTGTTGGCTAAACCCAGTGGAGTAATAATGTCTATGCTCAGTACTGTACAGTGTTGGCTAAACCCAGTGGAGTAATAATGTCTATGCTCAGTACTGTACAGTGTTGGCTAAACCCAGTGGAGTAATAATGTCTATGCTCAGTACTGTACAGTGTTGGCTAAACCCAGTGGAGTAATAATGTCTATGCTCAGTACTGTACAGTGTTGGCTAAACCCAGTGGAGTAATAATGTCTATGCTCAGTACTGTACAGTGTTGGCTACACCCAGTGGAGTAATAATGTCTATGCTCAGTACTGTACAGTGTTGGCTAAAGCCAGGGGAGTAATAATGTCTATGCTCAGTACTGTACAGTGTTGGCTACACCCAGGGGAGTAATAATGTCTATGCTCAGTACTGTACAGTGTTGGCTAAACCCAGTGGAGTAATAATGTCTATGCTCAGTACTGTACAGTGTTGGCTAAACCCAGTGGAGTAATAATGTCTATGCTCAGTACTGTACAGTGTTGGCTACACCCAGGGGAGTAATAATGTCTATGCTCAGTACTGTACAGTATTGAGTAAACCCAGTGGAGGGGGACTTCAAATTCCCCTGTTCCAGATGCAGTTAACCACAGAGGGGATCAACGAGCTGACTGGATGTTTGTTTTATCACCTCATAGCTGTAATTAAGCCTTATGTCATCATACAGCATTGGGACCAGAGGGAAGCAGTAGGATTAATCATACAGTGATGGCGCAACAGAGAACTTTTTGGAAGGCCTGTATGTGCTGTGTCTCTATGTGCTTTGGCCCTGCCAGTCAGAGGAGTTGGCTAAAGCAGACAGTACAGATCTGGGACCAGGCTGTGATCTAATGACACCCCACAGAAATAAACAAAGGGGAATCATGACCCCCCTACCCCAACCCCACATGGCTCAAATCCCATCCCTCCACCATCCTCTTGTTGGGCACATGGGGGCAGTTTATTTAGTCAGGTGGCAGGTCCTATAGTGGTCCTGGTTACCTGGCAACCCAAACAGCTAAATCTTCTGATGAGGGTCTAAACCTTTCATAAATGTGAGGCAGGTACCACAGAGAAAGGGCAGAACCAGAAACGGGTCCAGGCACAAGGCTGGGTATGGCACGGTATGGCTGGGTATGGCTGGGTTGGGCTGAAGGACTGGTTCTGATGCGGATCCCTGAGCTCATAAAGCTGGATCAAGTAGATAAATATGAAATCTAGCTAATGAAGTCCATCCAAGTCTGTATTATTACAGTAGATACTGTAGCTGTGTCAAAGGTGACTGGTGTTGTTGATGCAGTCTAATCCCATGCAGAGCCCACCCTGTCTCTGTACAACCAGCCACCAAGCCAGGCAGTAAGGCAGTAAGGCAGTAAGACAGCCAGGCAGTAAGGCAGCCAGCCACAGCACTGACTGACCCTCGTACTACATTCCTTCACCGCCAAGAAAGGAAATATTTTAGCTTCCAGTGGGGGATGTTTTGACTCCATGGGCAATGTCTCTGGATATTTACCCAGAGAGGAGGACCAGGATAATCAGCAACTGAGCCTGAGGAAGGCGGTGTGTGTGTGTGTGTGTGTGTGTGTGTGTGTGTGTGTGTGTGTGTGTGTGTGTGTGCGCGTGCGCATGGGCGTGAGAGATAGAGAGGAGCCAACCAGGACACAAAGGAGGCAGGAAAGAGTGATGGAAGATTGGGTAGGAAGTAGGCAGCTTGAACTTCTACTCTTAAACCAAGAGACGTGTCCAGAGTGGGTCATGTAAATGTCCTACACTTAATGAGTTGCCCCTACCTAACCCATATTATTAATGAACACGCTCTGACTTCAAATCTCTCTCTCCAGAGCAGCACAAGTCCCTCTGGCTCACAGCTCTGACCCCTTGACCTCTCAGCACACGAACGGACACCTGTCTCAACAGCCATGGCCGCAGCGAGGTCACCAATGCCGGTGTGTGTGTCTATTCAGTGCCTGAACCTGCTGTCAGACACACTGACATGTTTTGATTTGTCAGCACCGCTCCCTCCAAGGAGGAAACATTTAGCAGTCATAACAACCTGCTCAGGGAGTCAATGAAGGACGAGCAAGCAGGGTGGGTGTAAAATCTGATTAGCTGAGTCTGGAGCGATCTGGAGCGTGTGTGTGTTTGGGAGAGTGTGTGAGACGTGTAGTAATAATAATAATAATTCATAACACAGAACACAGACAACAATCAAAGCTATATACAGGTGTCGTCAGATCCGGGTGACAGTATAACTGAATTAACAGAGGTTATTTTCTGAACAGCTCAGTCTTTAGCTGTTCCTTAAACGAGGCCAGAGACTCTGCAGCCCTGACAGTGACTGGAAGTGCGTTCCACAGACGAGGAGACACACAACTGAAAGCCCTGCCACCCATAGTTTTTAGTCTGCTGTGGGGCTGCTTAAGGGAGATGGACCTGGAGGAGTGAAGGGTGCATGAGGTCAGACAGGTACTTGGGACCAGAGTTGTGACTAGCTTGGTAGGTGTGATCCAGGATTTTAAAGTCAATGCGTGAGCTCATGAGGAGCCAGTGGAGGCTGAACAGAGCTGGCGTGATGTGCTCACGGGGGAGGTGTGGGTGAGGACACATGCAGCACAGTTCTGGACATATTGTAGCCTGTTTAGACGCCTAGCAGGTGTGCCAACAAAAAGGGCATTACAATAGTCCAGACGGGATGAGATAAAGGTGTGGATGAGTCAGTCAGCTGCAGGCTGTGACAGCATAAGTCTTAACCTGGCAATGTTCCGTAGATGGAAAAATTGGTCACACTTTTGATGTGGGCCTCAAACAAGAGCTTGAGTAGTGACAGCCAGGTAAGACCTGCAGGTTACCCCAAAACTGGTCTGTATTCTAACACAGCCTGATTGGCTCCAGTGGAGAGGGACCAGATAAACATTTCCATCCATGGAACATTCTGGAAATTGGTATGGAAGTTTTGATGTGGTTCTAAAATTACAGTGTTTCCATGGAATACTATGTGCAGGGTTTAACCCAGGGTTCTGCTGTATCCTTGGTGATAATGTTGTGGTCTTGAATGACCTCCTTTACGTGAATGGAACGGTTTAAAGTGAATAGTAGTGTTCTATAAAGGCGTTCTATATTTAAGCAATAAGGCACGAGGGGGTGTGGTATATGTCCAATATACCACGGCTAAGGGCTGTTCTTAGGCACGACGCATCGCAGAGCTCCTGGACACAGCCCTTAGCCGTGGTATATTGGCCAGATACCACACCCCCCATCCCGTACCTTGTTGCTATTATAAACTGGTTACCAACATAATTAGAGCAGACAAAATAACTGTTTTGTCATACCCATGGTATACAGTCTGATATACCACGGCTGTCAGCTAATCAGCATTCAGGGCTCGAACCACCCAGTTTATAATATGATTCAAAACAATTAACAACATTTTTTTTGTGAACTTCTGACACCTGTGCACAAAGTCACTGAATGACTGAATAAATGAATGCATGTATCAACCAATTATTCAATCAATCAATCAATCAATCATAAGAAATGTACTTACTGTATAGAGACAGTGTATTGGTAAGGCAGGATTTTACATGGAACCATCCCGATGGAGACCTTCACCACGTCAGCCCTGCGGCCCATGTTCCTGCCCTGCACCGTGAGCAAGGTGCCCCCCTCCAACGGTCCACTCAGGGGGGAGATCTGTGGGGAAAGAGAGAGAAGGAAAGAGGGATAAGTGCCTGCACATATTCCTCTTGAGCTCAAGATTCAGATATAATTGAGAGAGACACATTCCCTCCACTCAGTTTGGGGTCAGGTTTTATATAGAGGGCTCTTCAGTCAGTACCTCTCTGAGCTACAGGCCTGTATCTGTATGTGTACTCTGAAACCTGAGTAGTTCTTCCAGGACTCAAGTGAGACTGAAGAGAGAGATCAATAGGGGAGAATATGAAGATGGGGAAGAGAGAGATCAACATGGGAGAATATGAAGACGGGGAAGAGAGAGACCAACAGGGGAGAATATGAAAACGGGGAAGAGAGAGACCAACAGGGGAGAATATGAAGATGGGGAAGAGAGAGATCAACAGGGGAGAATATGAAGACGGGGAAGAGAGAGACCAACAGGGGAGAATATGAAGATGGGGAAGAGAGAGACCAACAGGGGAGAATATGAAGATGGGGAAGAGAGAGACCAACAGGGGAGAATATGAAGATGGGGAAGAGAGAGACCAACAGGGGAGAATATGAAGATGTGGAAGAGAGAGATCAATAGGGGAGAATATGAAGACGGGGAAGAGAGAGATCAACATGGGAGAATATGAAGATGGGGAAGAGAGATCAACAGGGGAGAATATGAAGATGTGGAAGAGAGATCAACAAGGGATAATATGAAGACGGGGAAGAGAGATCAACAGGGGAGAATATGAAGACGGGGAAGAGAGAGATCAACAGGGGAGAATATGAAGATGTGGAAGAGAGATCAACAAGGGATAATATGAAGACGGGGAAGAGAGAGATCAACAGGGGAGAATATGAAGATGTGGAAGAGAGAGATCAACAAGGGAGAATATGAAGACGGGGAAGAGAGAGATCAACAGGGGAGAATATGAAGACGGGGAAGAGAGAGATCAACAGGGGAGAATATGAAGACGGGGAAGAGAGAGATCAACAGGGGAGAATATAAAGACGGGGAAGAGAGATCAACAGGGGAGAATATGAAGACGGGGAAGAGAGGGTAGTGAGGGTGAGAGAGAGAGCAAATCTACAGCGAGGGAGCATTCCTCCAGTAGCCTATTTTCCCTACAGTATTTGAAATTCCTTTGTCATATTATGATCAGAAGCATGCTCTCACACATCATTTCAACCTTGACCTTGCTTCTCCCATCGTTCCTCTAAGGAGCCATGAAGAGAGAGTATTCACCCAATCGCCACGGAAACAGAACCACAGAGATAGCTATCTCTGACTCCCAGGCAAAAGCAATCTTCCATCAACTCCCAGTGTAGCGTAGCTAGCTAGTTTAGAAAATCCTACCATGGAGACACAGGGAGGTTGCTCCTATGGGCTGATCTGAGGTCAGCTTTGTTTCCCCCCCACTCATGTTCAAGATTAGACTTGGGGTTGGAAAAACTGATCATAGATCAGTGTCTAAGGGCAACCTCTAGAGGCTCCAGAGGTTCCTGTCAACTTGGCATCATGCCTCGCAGAGTGACCATTTCCCTGGCTGTCCCGAGGTCGCTGTGACCCCTCCGTGGGTTATTATCCTGGCTCGAGCTAGCTGCAGATCTAGCACACATAAAAACAGTGCTTCCACTTGATCTGGGTGAGAGGGGATGGGGTGGGTCCACATTAAGAAAAGTATTCATAAGTATTCATGTGATTGACAGCTGAGATACACAAACATTGTACTTCCAAGCTAAAGTGAGAAATGAGGACATAGTGTGTAAGTTACACTTATATTACCATGTAAAAGCAAACAGTTATAAATTCACCAAGAACCCAGATCCGCAGCCAACGTGAGTAAAACATTTAAACGTGTTAACCCTCGCAAAGCTGCCGGCCCAGACGGCATCCCTAGCCGCGTCCTCAGAGCATGCGCAGACCAGCTGACTGGTGTGTTTACGGACATATTCAATCAATCCCTATTCCAGTCTGCTGTTCCCACATGCTTCAAGAGGGCCACCATTGTTCCTGTTCCAAAGAAAGCTAAGGAAACTGAGCTAAACGACTATCGCCCCGTAGCACTCACTTCCGTCATCATGAAGTGCTTTGAGAGACTAGTCAAGGATCATATCACCTCCACCCTACCTGACACCCTAGACCCAATTCCAATTTGCTTACCGCCCCAATAGGTCCACAGACGACGCAATTGCAATCACACTGCACACTGCCCTAACCCATCTGGACAAGAGGCATACCTATGTAAGAATGCTGTTCATCGTCTACAGCTCAGCATTCAACACCATAGTACCCTCCAAACTCGTCATTAAGCTCAAGACCCTTGGACTCGACCCCGCCCTGTGCAACTGTGTCCTGGTCTTTCTGACAGGCCGCCCCCCAGGTGGTGAGGGTGGGAAACAACATCTCTACCCCGCTGATCCTCAACACTGGGGCCCCACAAGGGTACGTTCTCAGCCCTCTCCTGTACTCGCTGTTCACCCATGACTGCGTGGCCATGCACGCCTCCAACTCAATCATCAAGTTTGCAGACGACACTACAGTGGTAGGCTTGATTACCAACAACGACGAGACAGCCCACAGGGAGGAGGTGAGGGCCCTCGGAGTGTGGTGTCAGGAAAATAACCTCACACTCAACCTCAACAAAACAAAGGAGATGATCGTGGACTTCAGAAAACAGCAGAGGGAGCACCCGCCCCCCCTGCCTGGTACGGCAGCTGCTCCACCCATAATCGTAAGGCTCTCCAGAGGGTAGTGAAGTCTGCACAACGCATCACCGGGTGCAAACTACCTGCCCTCCAGGACACCTACAGCACCCGATGTCACAGGAAGGCCAAAAAAATCATCAAGTACATCAGCCACTGCCTGTTCACCCCGCTATCATCCAGAAGGCGAGGTCAGTACAGGTACATCAAAGCGGGGACCGAGAGACTGAAAAACAGCTTCTATCTCAAGGCCATCAGACTGTTAAACAGCCATAACATTGAGTGGCTGCTGTCAACATACTGACTCAAACCTCCAGCCACTTTAATAATTAAAAATTGGATGTAATAAATGTATCACTAGTCACTTTAAACAATGCCACTTTATATAATGTTTACATACCCTACATTACTCATCTCATATGTGTATACTGTACTCTCTACCATCTAGTGCATCTTGCCTATGCCGTTCAGCCATCGCTCATCCATATATTTATATGTACATATTCTTATTCATTCCTTTACACTTATGTGTATAAGGTAGTTGTTGTGAAATTGTTAGATTACTTGTTAGATATTACTGCATGGTCGGAACAAGAAGCACAAGCATTTCGCTACACTCGCATTAACATCTGCTAAACATGTGTATGTGACCAATAAAATTTGATTTGATTTGATTTGAATAAGACCAGCAGGGTGATGTAAGTGTTTGGTTACACACAGATTTTGACCTTCAACTAGTTTATCCCAAAATGAGTCACATTTTTAAGACTTTAGATTAAATTGTGACACACACACACACACCTCCAAGCTCTCCTTGGTAGGTACAGTAATTATCACCATGTATCTCTGACTTCTCTCTCTCTCTCTGGTGTTAACGTGTCTGGTGTGATCATGTCTGGTGTTAGCGATAGCGTTAGCTGCCATGCTGCTCATTTGCACCCCTCACTCCTCTGTGAATGAGTCAAGGTGAGGGGAGCGAAGTACAGTACAATAACATCAGGAGATTTCCTGATCTCAAAACGCCTTCAACAATAAAGGATCTCTAAAGACCTCTACAATGCTCCAGATAATCTTGACGGGAATTTATGAATTGGTTGGGCTCTTATGAAGATACACTGATCATTTGAATAAAGATCCTTCAAGGTTCCTGCTTCCAGATTTCTATCATGGTCAGGTGTTCAGATCATACTGTAAACATCAACATCATCAGGTCAAACCCACTGTATGAGACCATACTGTATACCGTGTTGCAGTCCAGCTTAACTTCTCTAGGGTACGGGGCAGTATTTTGACGTCCGGATGAAAGGCGTGCCCGTAGTAAACTGCCTGCTACTCAGGCTCAGAAGGTAGTATATGCATTTGGATTGAAAACACTCTGAAGTTTCTAAAACTGTTTGAATGATGTTTGTGAGTATAACAGAACTCATATGGCAGGCAAAAACCTGAGAAAAATCCAACCAGGAAGTGTGGAAATCTGAGGTTTGTAGTTTTTCAAGTGATTGCCTATACAGTATACAGTGACATAGGGTTCATTTTGCACTTCCTAAGGCTTCCACTAGATGTCAACAGTCTTTAGAATGTTGTTTCATGCTTCTACTGTGAATGGGGAAAGAATAAGAGCTCCTGGAAGTAGATGATTGAGAAAATGACATGAGCTCAGTGGCGCACGCTCACATGAGAGTTAGCTGTGTTCCTTTTCTTTTTTGAAGACAAAGGAATCGTCCAGTTAGAATATTATGGAAGATTTATGATAAAAACATCCTAAAGATTGATTCTATACATCGTTTGACATGTTTCTACGAATTGTAATATAACTTTTTTGACTATTCGTCTGAACTAACTGCGCGAGCACAGTGGATTTGGATAACTCGACTGAACGCGCAAACAAAAAGGAGGTATTTGGACATAAAGGATGGACTTTATCGAAACAAATTAACCTCTTATGGCTAGGGGGCAGTATTTTCACGGCTGGATAAAAAACGTACCCGATTTAATCTGATTATTAGTCCTGCCCAGAAACTAGAATATGCATATAATTATTAGCTTTGGAGAGAAAACACTCCACAGTTTCTGAAACTGTTTGAATGGTGTCTGTGAGTATAACAGAACTCCTATGGCAGGCAAAAACCTGAGATGCTTCTGTTCAGGAAGTACCCTGTTTGAACATTTCTTGCCCTTGTTGATTCTCTCTATCTATTACAAGGGATCTCTGCTGTTACGTGACACTTCGCACGTCTCCAATGAAGTCTCAGAGCCCGGGAAAAACAGGAATGACGTAATTCAAAGCCCTGGCTGAAGCACACGAGAGCAAAAGCTGAGTGGTCACTCAATGGACTAAGCCTTACGCTCGCGACCCGCCCCGCCCTTCGGTTTTTCCCTCAGTATACAGACAGGCAGATTCCCGGTCGGAATATTATCGCTTCTCTACGAGATAAATTGCATAAAAATTGGTTTTAAACAGCGGTTGACATGCTTCGAAGTACGGTAATGGAATATTTAGAATTTTTTTGTCAAATTCTGCGTCATGCTCGTGGCCGAGATTTAGCGTTGGGATAGTGTCTAGAACGCACGAACAAAACGTCGTTGATGGAACATAACGATGGATTATTTGGGACCAAACCTACATTTGTTATTGAAGTAGAAGTCCTGGCAGTGTATTCTGACGAAGAACAAGCAAGGTAAGAACATTTTTCTTATAGGAAATGTGATTTTGGTGAAGGCTAAACTGTTTGGGTGTCTAAATAGCTAGCCCTGTGATGCCGGGCTATGTACTTAGATTATTGCAAAATGTGCTTCATCCGAAAAGCTATTTTAAAATCGGACATATCGAGTGCATAGAGGAGTTCTGTATCTATAATTCTTAAAATAATTGTTATGCTTTTTGTGAACGTTTATCGTGAGTAATTTAGTAAAATCACCGGAAGTGTTCGGTGGGAATGCTAGTTCTGAACGTCACATGCTAATGTAAAAAGCTGGTTTTTGATATAAATATGAACTTGATTGAACAGACATGCATGTATTGTATAACATAATGTCCTAGGTGTGTCATCTGATGAAGATCATAAAAGGTTAGTGCTGCATTTAGCTATGGTTTGGGTTTATGTGACATGATATGCTATGTGACAATCTTTAGCCATAGTCACTGTGGTGGACAGAGTAACAGTAAACCATGGGTGATACTGTGGTAGAACAGATACTCCCCCATAAGACTGAGAACTCTGACTGTAACTCTAACTCCTGGTGAGACTGTCTGGGAAAACATGGCTGCCAAAGCATTGCATCACACTCCCAGTCTCCCACAACCACAGCCCCAGTTTACTGCCTTACAACCACCTCCCCAGAGGAAGCTGTTTCAGTGTGTGTGTGTGTGTGTGTGTGTGTGTGTGTCTGTGTGTTATATTGGGCTGCCCACGAATAGAGGATTTCAACACATTTAACCTCAGTCATCTAAGCGGGCTACACACACAGACACAGACGGACACACTCACACAACAAACCATGAGTCATGACACTGACACAATGGATGATACAGAGAGTCACGCAGGGACACTGAGTGGGCTGACAGAGTGAACAATGGTAACTTCTACTGGCCCTGGGATCCGGGGGGACGGGGGTGTTCTGCCAGTCAATGGGATGACAACCCAATTTGGGATGGGGGGGATTAGTGGGTGGAATAGTGGAGAACAATTGGAGGTTTACTTAGTAGCAATGCAAATATCCTGGTACACCTATATGGACACTCAAACACTATGGTACTTTTTAATGGTAAGTTTACAAACATATATTATGATAAATAGAATTGAGACTTGAATCTCATTATGGTAAATGGTGAAATAAGTATAGCTAGTTATAACTGTAGTGGCTTAGCAGATAATAAGAAAAGACGATCAGTATTTACCTGGCTAAAAGAGAAGGAATATAATATCTATTGTTTACAAGAAACTCATTCAACAATTTTAGATGAAGTTGTGTGGAAAAAGGACTGGGGGGGAGTGAAATATACCTCTCCCATGGACAAAGAAACTCAAAAGGGGCGATGAAATTAACTTGTTATGGATAGGGGGCAGTATTTTCACGGCCGGATAAAAAACGTACCCGATTTAATCTGGTTATTACTCCTGCCCAGAAACTAGAATATGCATATAATTAGTAGCTTTGGATAGAAAACACTACAAAGTTTCTAAAACTGTTTGAATGGTGTCTGTGAGTATAACAGAACTCAAATGGCAGGCCAAAACCTGAGAAGATTCTGTAGAGGAAGTACCCTGTCTGACCATTTCTTGGAATTCTTTGTAATCTCTATCCAAAACAAAGGATCTCTGCTGTAACGTGACACTTTCTAAGGCTCCCATAGGCTCTCAGAAGGCGCCAGAACGTTGAATGATGACTCTGCAGTTACTGGCTGAAAAACAGTAGCGCATTTGGTAAGTGGTCGATCTGAGGACGGGCGTGCACGTGAAGAGTCCATTTTACTTTTTCAGTCTTTGAACGAAAACAACGACTCCCGGTCGGAATATTATAGCTATTTTACGAGAAAAATCGCATAAAAATTGATTTTAAACAGCGTTTGACATGCTTCGAAGTACGGTAATGGAATATTTTGACATTTTTTGTCATGATACGCGTCCGCGCGTCACCCTTCGTTACCCTTCGGATAGTGTCTTGAACGCACGAACAAAACGGCGCTATTAGGATATAACTATGGATTATTTGGAACCAAACCAACATTTGTTGTTGAAGTAGAAGTCCTGAGAGTGCATTCTGACGAAGAACAGGAAAGGTAATAAAAATGTTCTTATAGTAAATCTGAGTTTGGTGAGTACCAAACTTGGTGCGTGTCAAATTAGCTAGCCCGTGATGGCGAGCTATCTACTCAGAATATTGCGAAATGTGCTTTCACCGAAAAGCTATTTTAAAATCGGTCACCGCGATTGCATAAAGGAGTTCTGTATCTATAATTCTTAAAATAATTTTGTTTTTTGTGATTGTTTATCGTGAGTAATTTAGTAAATTCACCGGAAGTGTTCGGTGGGAATGCTAGTTCTGAACGTCACATGCTAATGTAAAAAGCTGGTTTTTGATATAAATCTGTACTTGATTGAACAAAACATGCATGTATTGTATAACATAATGTCCTAGGAGTGTCATCTGATGAAGATCATCAAAGGTTAGTGCTGCATTTAGCTGTGGTTTTGGTTTTTGTGACATTATATGCTAGCTTGAAAAATGGGTGTCTGATTATTTCTGGCTGGGTACTCTGCTGACATAATCTAATGTTTTGCTTTCGTTGTAAAGCCTTTTTGAAATCGGACAGTGTGGTTAGATAAAGGAGAGTCTTGTCTTTAAAATGGTGTAAAATAGTCATATGTTTGAAAAATTGAAGTTTTCGGATTTTCGAGGAGTTTGTATTTCGCGCCACGCCCTATCATTGGATATTGGAGTGGTGTTCCGCTAGCGGAACGTCTAGATGTAAGCTAACAATAATTTTGATCTGGATGTGCAAATTGTCCAAACAGATCTGCAAGGTAGATGGATGATTTAAAATATATTATTGGAGCATAAACAGATATGTCTCATTAATCTATACAGCCCAAATAATGATGATCATCGCTTCTTTGAAAATGTATACAATAATTTATCAAACCTACAAACAATACAAGACTCTATTATTATGGTGGGAGATTATAATACTGTTTAAAATACTTCAATGGGCCGAGAAGGAAATCACACTACATACGATCACCCTCATGCACTTAAGGGAATCACGAATATCATGGATATACTGCAACAAGTGGATATATGAAGGCTTAAATATCCTCACCTAGTGAGATATACATGGCGGAGGCTCAATCCAGCTCAATCAAGCTAGTCATCTTGACTACTTATTATTATATTATAAAAATAAAGCGAACTGGATGGAATATGGAGAGAAATTAACAAAATTATTTTTTAATCTTCAACATAGAAATGCTACCAAAAATAATTTATTGAAACTTGTTGCAAATGATGGAGTCACTCATGATTCACCAAATGATATTTTGAAAGAGGAAGCAAAGTACTTTAAGCATATGTTTTCGTTTCAGTCTCCTCCATCTCGACTAACCAAAGTAAATGTGATGATTTAAAAAAAATATGAATAATATAAAATTAACAGCTGTACAGAAAGATTAATTTGAAGGCCACATTACAGAGGAGGAAGTTCTTGATGCAATTAAAGCATGTAAGTACGGGAAAACTCCAGGGCTGGATGGCATACCCGTGGAAATATACCAAAACTTTTTTGATACAGTCAGAGGACCGTTATTAGCATGTTTTAACCACTCCTATAAAAATGGTAGATTTTCAGATACTCAACTAGTTCTGATTTCATTATTTCTGAAACAGGATCCAAGTGGTAAATATAAAGATTGAGTCCATTAAAAAAATTGGAGGCCCCTTAACCTGTTGGGGCTAGGGGGCCTTTTTGAAATCGGACAATGTGGTTAGATTAACAAGAGTCTTGTCTTTAAAATGGTGTAAAATAGTCATATGTTTGAGAAATTGAAGTTATAGCATTTATGAGGTATTTGTATTTCGCGCCACTAGGGCGTCCCACATTGCCCAGGGAGGTTAAAAATGCATAGTGCATAGGATGAAAAAGGTATTGTTGGATATTATTCATCCTAATCAGACAGGTTTTTTACATGGACGATACATTGGAGATAATATAAGGCAAGTACTGGAAACAATAGAACACAATTGAAAAATCTGGGAAACCAGGCCTGGTATTCATAGCTGACTATGAAAAGGCTTTTGATAAAGTACAACTGGAATTTATATATAAATGCCTGGAATATTTCAATTATGGAGAATCTCTCATAAAATTGGTTAAAGTTATGTATAGTAACCCTTGGTGTAAAATAGTAAATAATGGCTACTTCTCAGAAAATATTAAACTGTCAAGAGGATTAAAACAAGGTTGTCCACTATTGACATATTTATTTATTTATGGACATTGAAATGTTAGCTATTAAAATCAGATCCAACAATAATATCAAGGGGATAGAAATCCAGGGGTTAAAAATAAAGGTGTCATTGTACGCTGATGATTCATGTTTTCTTTTAAATCCACTATTTGGATCCCTCCACAGCCTCATAGAGGATCTGGATATGTTTTCTAACTGTCACAGTATCTAACGAGGGTGGCGCCCCTCCTCGGTCGGGCGGCGCTCGCCGGTCGTTGTCGCCGGCCTATTAGCTGCCACCGATCGTTGTTTCTGTGTCTGTTGGTTTTGTCTGTCTATCCCGCACCTGTTTTGTGTTTGTCATTAGTGGGGGGTTATTTAATGTGTATTTTCAGTTGGGGTTCTCGTGCGGGATTGTTCATTTGTTCACGAAGGACAGTGGTATTGTATCCGATTGAGAAGTCATTATATTGCCGGGCTGCGCCCCGCGCGCTGTTTGTTTTTTCAGTGCGCTTCTTTGTTTTTTTTGAGAAAAGTGTTTTCTCCTGGCGGACTTCGCTACACGCCCTGTGCCCAACGGCTATTACGACTGGTATTTCTTATTAAAACTCAGTTGCTCCGGCCCTCTGTCTCCTGCTCCTGATTTCACATATCTACTGGTCCTAGACGCTCGTGACAGAATCCCGCACCAATAAAATGGAATCAGCAGGAGCAGAAGCGCCGTCCATGGCTGAGCAGGTCTCTCAACACGCCAGCCTCCTCCACCGCCTAGGCTCGGCCATGGACCAGGTGTTGGCCCGGTTGGAGAATTGGGAGAGAGGTGCTTCCCCAGCTGGACCAGCTCCGGTCCCTCACCCTGCGCCCCTACACACACCCCCTGAAGCGGGCGCCGGTGGTATCCGGATTACTCCTCCCCGGGAGTTCGATGGGACGGCCGCTGGGTGCAAGGGGTTCTTGCTCCAATTGGAACTCTACCTGGCGACCGTCTGCCCCCCCCCCCCTCCGACGAAGAGAGGGTGAGCGTCCTCGTCTCCTGTCTCACGGGTCGAGCCCTAGAATGGGCCAATGCGGTCTGGGATGGCCCAGACTCGGCTCGGGGCGACTACCCTGAGTTCACCCGCCGCTTCCGGGCGGTTTTCGATCATCCCCCGGAGGGCAGGGCGGCGGGTGAGCGGTTATTCCATTTGAGACAGGAGACGAGGAGCGCTCAGGATTTCGCCCTAGAATTCCGGACTCTCGCCGCTGGATCGGGGTGGAACGAGCGGGCCTTGATAGACCACTATAGGTGTAGCCTTCGCGAGGACGTCCGCCGGGAGCTGGCCTGTAGGGACAACGCCTCCACCCTCGACCAACTGGTGGACTTGTCCATTAGACTGGACAACCTGCTGGCTTCCCGGGGACGTTCCAGTCGGGGCCTGTTCGTTCCGCCTCCCAGTCCCCCCGCTCCACAGCCCATGGAGATAGGGGGGGCTGCGTCGAGGAGGACCGGAGGGGGGGTCTCTCCTGCACTCGATGTGGACGCAGAGGACACACTGTGGACCGGTGCTGGAGTGGTCCCCCCGGGAGTTCGGAGGGCAGGCAGAGCACTACTTCGAAACCCCAGGTGAGTCCGCACCAGCCACACCCAGAGCCCCCTGTCGACCACATGTACACCTCGGTTTGTTTTCCAGATTTTTCCCCTCACTTCCAGTATAAGGCACTAGTCGATTCAGGTGCAGCTGGGAGTTTTATGGACCTTGGGTTAGCGAAGAGGTTAGGGATTCCCCTGGTTCAGCTGGACCACCCCTTCCCCGTGCACGCCTTAGATAGTCGACCGCTAGGGTCAGGCCAGGTAGGGGAGGTCACAGTGCCACTGGTGATGCAGGCGTGGGGGGGTCATGAGGAGCGTATCAGCCTGTTCCTCATTGACTCCCCAGCGTTTCCGGTGGTACTGGGAATCCCCTGGCTGGCTACGCACAACCCTCAGATTTCGTGGAGACAGAGGGCTCTTACGGGGTGGTCGAGGGAGTGCTCAGGTAGGTGCATAGGAGTTTCCATCGGTGCGACTACGGTGGAGAGTCCAGACCAAGTCTCCACCGTGCACATTCCCTCAGAGTATGCCGATTTGGCTATCGCCTTCAGTAAGACGAAGGCGACTCTATTACCACCCCATCGACGAGGGGATTGTGCGATAAACCTCCAGGCCGACGCGATTCTTCCTAGGAGTCACGTGTATCCTCTGTCTCAGGAGGAGACAGTGGCTATGGATACATACGTCACTGAGTCCTTGAGACAGGGATACATTCGGCCCTCTAAATCCCCCGTCTCCTCGAGCTTCTTTTTCGTGAAAAAGAAGGAGGGAGGTCTGCGCCCGTGCATTGACTATAGAGGTCTAAATGCTATCACAGTGGGTTTCAGTTACCCGCTACCTCTCATTGCTACGGCAGTGGAGTCATTTCACGGGGCGCGCTTCTTCACGAAATTAGATCTCAGGAGCGCATATAACCTGGTGCGTATCCGAGATGGAGACGAGTGGAAAACCGCATTTAGTACCACCATTATGAGTACCTCGTCATGCCGTATGGGTTAAAGAACGCTCCCGCTGTCTTCCAATCCTTTGTGGACGAGGTCCTTCGGGACATGCTCGGGCAGGGTGTGGTGGTGTACATCGATGACATCCTGATTTGCTCCGCCACACGCGCCGAGCATGTGTCCCTGGTGCGTAAAGTGCTTGGGCGGCTGCTGGAGCATAACCTATACGTCAAGGCGGAGAAATGTGAGTTCTTCAAAAGAGCCGTCTCATTTCTAGGATATCGCATTTCCACCTCGGGGATGGAGGTGGAGTGTGACCGTGTGACGGCTGTGCGTAATTGGCCAACCCCAACCACTGTGAAGGAGGTGCAGCGGTTCTTGGGGTTCGCTAATTATTATCGGAGGTTTATCCGGGGTTTTGGTCAGGTGGCGGCTCCCATTACCTCACTGTTGAAGGGGGGGCCGGTGCGGCTACGATGGTCAGCAGAGGCGGACAGAGCCTTCCTTCGTCTGAAGGTTCTGTTTACCAACGCACCTGTCCTGGCGCATCCGGACCCCTCTTTGCCATTCATAGTGGAGGTGGACGCGTCCGAGGCTGGGGTAGGAGCTGTGCTATCGCAGCGCTCGGGCGTTCCTCCGAAGCTCCGCCCATGTGCCTTCTTTTCTAAGAAGCTGAGCCCGGCGGAGCGCAACTATGATGTGGGGGACCGGGAGCTGTTAGCTGTGGTCAGGGCTTTGACGGTGTGGAGACATTGGCTTGAGGGGGCACGTCACCCTTTTCTCATCTGGACCGACCACCGTAACCTGGAGTATATCCGGGCAGCGAGGAGGCTTAATCCCCGTCAGGCAAGGTGGGCCATGTTTTTTACGAGGTTTAACTTCACTCTCTCGTACATTCCAGGTTCCTGGAACCGGAAGGCTGACGCACTGTCGCGTCTCTACGACACCGAGGAGCGGACCATCGATCCTACTCCCATACTTCCCGCCTCCTGTCTGGTGGCGCCGGTGGTATGGGAGGTGGATGCGGACATCGAGCGGGCGGGTCGGTCAGAACCCACTCCACCGCAGTGTCCCGTGGGCCTGAAATACGTTCCGCTTGGTGTTCGCGATCGACTGATTCGATGGTCCCACACTCTACCCTCCTCGGGTCATCCTGGGGTGGAACGGACAGTGCGGGGCCTGAAGGGAAGGTACTGGTGGCCCACCTTGGCTGAGGATGTTCGGCGTTATGTCTCTTCCTGTTCGGTGTGCGCTCAGTGCAAGGCTCCTAGGCACCTGCCTCGAGGGAAATTACAGCCCCTCCCTGTTCCGCAACGACCTTGGTCTCACCTCTCGGTGGACTTCCTCACGGATCTCCCGCCGTCCCAGGGGAATACGGCGATCCTGGTTGTTGTGGACAGGTTCTCTAAGTCCTGCCGTCTGCTCCCTTTGCCCGGTCTTCCTACGGCCCTGCAGACCGCGGAGGCCCTGTTCACCCATGTCTTCCGGCACTATGGGGTGCCCGAGGACATCGTATCTGATCGGGGTCCCCAGTTCACGTCCAGGGTGTGGAGATCGTTTATGGAGAGGCTGGGGGTCTCGGTCAGCCTGACCTCGGGTTTCCACCCCGAGAGTAATGGGCAGGTAGAACGCATCAACCAGGAGGTGGGCAGGTTTCTGCGGTCATATTGCCAGGACCGGCCAGGGGAGTGGGCGCAGTTCGTGCCATGGGCCGAGATGGCCCAGAACTCTCAGCGCCACTCCTCTACCAACCTGTCACCCTTCCAGGTGGTCTTGGGATATCAGCCGGTCCTGGTGCCATGGCAACAGAGCCAGACGGAGGCTCCTGCGGTGGAGGCATGGGTGGAGCGCTCTCAGGAGACCTGGAATGGTGTCCAGGAGTGCCTAAGGAGAGCTGTTGAACGACACAAGGAGAGCGCTGACCGCCACCGCAGTGACGCCCCCGTGTATAATCCGGGGGACAGAGTCTGGCTCTCGACGCGGAACCTGCCCCTCCGCCTGCCCTGCCGGAAGCTGGGTCCGCGGTTTGTGGGGCCGTTCAAAGTCCTGAGGAGGATAAACGAGGTGTGTTACAGGTTACAACTCCCTACATATTACCGCATTAACCCCTCGTTTCATGTGTCTCTCCTCAGGCCGGTGGTAGCTGGTCCACTACAGGATGATGAGGTGCTGGAGGTCCCCCCGCCCCCCCTGGACATCGGGGGGGGCCCCGGCGTACACAGTCCGAACCATCCTGGACTCCCGACGTCGGGTAGGGGGCCTGCAGTACCTCGTGGACTGGGAGGGGTACGGTCCGGAGGAGAGGTGCTGGGTTCCGGCGGCGGACATTCTAGATCCACCGATGCTACAAGAATTCCACCGTCGCCGTCCGGATCGGCCGGCGCCTCGCCCTCCGGGCCGTCCCCGAGGCCGGCGTCGGCACGCGGCTGGTGCCGCGCGTCAGGGGAGGGGTACTGTCACAGTATCTAACGAGGGTGGCGCCCCTCCTCGGTCGGGCGGCGCTCGCCGGTCGTCGTCGCCGGCCTATTAGCTGCCACCGATCGTTGTTTCTGTGTCTGTTGGTTTTGTCTGTCTATCCCGCACCTGTTTTGTGTTTGTCATTAGTGGGGGGTTATTTAATGTGTATTTTCAGTTGGGGTTCTCGTGCGGGATTGTTCATTTGTTCACGAAGGACAGTGGTATTGTATCCGATTGAGAAGTCATTATATTGCCGGGCTGCGCCCCGCGCGCTGTTTGTTTTTTCAGTGCGCTTCTTTGTTTTTTTTGAGAAAAGTGTTTTCTCCTGGCGGACTTCGCTACACGCCCTGTGCCCAACGGCTATTACGACTGGTATTTCTTATTAAAACTCAGTTGCTCCGGCCCTCTGTCTCCTGCTCCTGATTTCACATATCTACTGGTCCTAGACGCTCGTGCCACTAACCTCTTTGATTACATCCAAATTATGATACATTACGTATACATTACGTATTGGATCACTAAAAAATACAAACTTTTACATTACCGTGTAGTTTAGCATGTATTGTAGTTAGAAATGATCTAACTACAATACATTTTAATAGAAAGTTAGCAAAAATAGATACAAAAATACCTCTCTATTTGTGGAAAAATTACCCTGATGAACTCTTTAGTCATATCCCAGTTTACCTTTTTGCTTATGGTCTTGCCTATAACCAGCAACCTGTTTTTTTTTTAAATATATGAGACAAAAATTTTCCATTTTATTTGGAACAGCAAGCCAGACAACATTAAACAGGCCAATTTATATAATGAATATGAGTTCAGAGGGCAGAAATCATTAAATATTAAAGCATTTGGCCTCTCACTAAAGGCGTCAGTCATACACAAGTCATACTTAAATCCAAACTGGTTCTCTAGCAGATTAGTACGAATGACTCACTCAATGTTTAAGAATGGCATTTTTCCCTTTATTCATATTACAAGCAGGAACTTGTCAGCCCTGCATTAAAGACCAAAATTGGTAAAAGAAAATTGTGATGAATAAAAAGTATACCAGTTTCATTTAATGATGAATAAATTGACAACCGTACCATATAGATTGCAAAATAGTTGGGAAGAGATTTTTGACGTACCGATTTTTGACGTACTGTGGCACATGGTTTATGAACTGATACGCAAAACAACGCTGGATTCATAACTTAGAGTTTTTCAATTTAAACGATTATACAAAATTCTTGCAATGTTATCTTTATATATATATATATATATATATATATAAGGGATACAACCATCCTAGCTCTGCAGATTTTGCTGCGAAGAGACAGAATCATTAGCTCATTTGTTATGGTAATGTCCATACATAGCTTGATTTTGCTCGCAGGTCCAGGAATGGCTGAAGAATTGCAACATTTACCTGGAGCTAACTCTGCAGATAGCACTACTGGGTGATTTGAAAAGTCATAGTCAATAGATCAATAAAAAAGTAATACTTTTAGAATTGTATTAATCTTTAATTTACAATCTGTAGAAACTATGAGAATAGAAAGGATCAGAACTTTTGTGATACATCACAGCACAGTTGAAAAATATATGGCAAAAATAAATCCAATATGGATGGTGTTAGGATATTGATGGGAGGGGTTGAGTGGATCTGAATGGTGGTACTAATAACAACAAGATAACTCATGTAAAATATACCATCTCAGTAAAATGTATATCGGTTAAAAACTTTAGTGAAACAGCAGTTAAAAATATATGGCAAAAATAAATCAAACTGCATGATCTGCAGAAATAAATGGGAGGGATTGAATTTAGCGGAAGGATAGGAGTAAAAACAAACAAAAGATAACTATTGTAAAATAGATTGTGTCCGTAAAATGTATATAGTATGTAAAAACTGGAAGTAGAAGCCTAAGTATTGTTGTTCATTAGTTTACTCCAATTAGGGGAGGGGTAGAAGGTTTAGTGGAAAATCATTTTTAAAAAGATGTGTATATATAAACTCAGCAAAAAAAAAAATCCTCTCACTGTCAACTGCATTTATTTTCAGCAAACTTAACATGTGTAAATATTTGTATGAACATAAGATTCAACAACTGAGACATAAACTGAACAAGTTCCACAGACATGTGACTAACAGAAATTGAATAGTGTCCCTGAACAAAAGGGGGTTCAAAATCAAAAGTAAGTCATTATCTGGTGTGGCCACCAGCTGCATTAAGTACTGCAGTGCATCTCCTCCTCATGGACTGCACCAGATTTGCCAGTTCTTGCTGTGAGATGTTACCCCACTCTTCCACCAAGACACATGCAAGTTCCCGGACATTTCTGGGGGGAATGGCCGTAGCCCTCACTCTCCGATCCAACAGGTCCCAGACGTACTCAATGGGATTGAGATCCGGGCTCTTCGCTGGCCATGGCAGAACACTGGCATTCCTGTCTTGCAGGAAATCACGCACAGAACGTGCAGTATGGCTGGTGGCATTGTCATGCTGGAGGGTCATGTCAGGATGAGCCTGCAGGAAGGGTACCACATGAGGGAGGAGGATGTCTTCCCTGTAACGCACAGTGTTGAGATTGCCTGCAATGACAACAAACTCAGTCCGATGATGCTGTGACACACCGCCCCAGACCATGACAGACCCTCCACCTCCAACTCGATCCCACTCCAGAGTACAGGCCTTGGTGTAACGCTCATTCCTTCGACGATAAACGCAAATCCGACCATCCCCCTCGGTGAGACAAAACCGTGACTCGTCAGTGAAGAGCACTTTTTGCCAGTCCTGTCTGGTCCAGTGACGGTGGGCTTGTGCCCAAAGGGGACGTTGTTGCCGGTGATGTCTGGTGAGGACCTGCCTTACAACGGGCCTACAAGCCCTCAGTCCAGCCTCTCTCAGCCTATTGCGGACAGTCTAAGCACTGATGGAGGGATTGTGCGTTCCTGGTGTAACTCGGGCAGTTGTTGTTGCCATCCTGTACCTGTCCCGCAGGTGTGATGTTCGGAGGTACCAATCCTGTGCAGGTGTTGTTACACCTGATTTGTTTAACACTTTTTTGGTTACTAAATGATTCCATGTGTGTTATTTCATAGTTCTGATGTCTTCACTATTATTCTACAATGTAGAAAACAGTAAAAATAAAGAAAAACCCTTGAATGAGCAGGTGTGTCCAAACTTTTGACTGGTACTGTGTATCCCAAAAATATATGGGGGATTGGAAATGATGCAGGCAATTACATTGATGGAAGCTGCAATCTATCTGCAGTATTAAAGCTGATCTACCCCCTAAAAAAACATCTACTGGTCTGTATGTTGTGGTTCTAAACCCTTGCTGGCCTTTGAATGAAGGTGTACCCATGTGTGTAAGATGCTATAGATTAGTTGAGTGTTAGTGTGTATGTGTGTGTGTGTCAGACTCGTTTGTTCCTCTGCTTGGCCAGGCCAGGCAGGTTTTATCTACAGGAAGTGTTTAGGCCAACCGAGCCTCATGTGAGCCGTACTTCCTGTCTGCAGCACAGATAAAGGCAGCATTCAGCAGCATTCAGAGTGGGTCTGATTGCAACTCTAAACACTCTTTAATGCCTGGCAGTTGAAACATAGGGACATAACCACAGATATTCAGAAGCCTTGATAGAAAGGAGCACAGTCACTCAGATGAATCCAACTGAAGAGTTGAACCCATGTGTTCAGCTGACTGGGGTTAATGACCACTAGGAGCTGACCACAGTGAGATCTGCATCCAAATAAACACATTCATTCCTGTGACCCATGTGGTTGTAGTGTGATCACATCGGTAATCTATATTGCTCTATTCTATTTCTGTGGGTGACTGCGTACCGAGCTCAATACCAACATGGTATGCACAGAACTCCACACACACACACACAAACACACACACACACACACGCACAAACGCATGCACGCACACACGCGCACTTGCCCAGAACGACAGACAGGGTTAGACAGTGGCTAAGTATTCCCATGCCCTCTGACATCCCTCCAGATCAGTAGTGTTGTTCCTCCATAAGGGACAGTGCCTAAGTGCTGTGACTGTGCTGTCATTCAGTCAGGGAGTTGTACAGTAAAGAGTGATATTTCAGACTGACTTGGTTTAATGAAGCTCTGTAATAACACTTCCCCTTACAAAATAAGCCCCAATCACAAGACAGAGGAAAGGCAGGGTACAGCGCCATGTGACAGGTCATGTGACATGCCACCACTTCCTGTTCTAAATTAGGCCCTGGGTCAACAATGATGGGATGGAGAATTGCATGAATGAGTATGTACAGTACAGTTAGACGTGTCCAGTCTTATGGATCTCGCGGATGGGTCATTGTGTGTGTGTGTGTATTCCTACCTTGGTGATCTCGGGGTCAGGACACTGACTACTCATATACTGGCAGTCATCCCTGGGTCTACAGATGTTGTCACACCAGCCACACAGATGACCCTGGTCCTCACGTCCCCAACACTGGGAACAATCCCCACTGCCGACCCCACAGTTGTACACCTCCACTGAGAGAGAGAGGGAGGGGACAAAGGGGAGGGTTTTATTAACACAATACATTCTGCTAGGACACATAGGCTATTTGAAAGGGCTCCATTACATCACCGCATGGGCTGCGTATATCATACTGAACCTATGTCAGTTCCTTTGGATTAAAAATATTTTCAACATAATATACAGTGAGGGAAAAAAGTATTTGATCCCCTGCTGATTTTGTACGTTTGCCCACTGACAAAGAAATGATCAGTCTATAATTTTAATGGTAGGTTTATTTGAAGAGTGAGAGACAGAATAACAACAACAAAAAATCCAGAAAAACGCATGTCAAAGATTTTATAAAATCAGCAGGGGATCAAATACTTTTTCCCTCACTGTAAATAAACCCAGAGAAACAGAGAGGGAAGACATGACAACAGAAACCCAGAGAAACAGAGAGAATAGACATAACAGAAACCCAGAGAAACAAAGAGGGAAGACATGACAATAGAAACCCAGAGAAACAGAGGGGGAAGACATAACAGAGCCCAGAGAAACAGAGAGGGAAGACATAACAGAGCCCAGAGAAACAGAGAGGGAAGACATAACAGAGCCCAGAGAAACAGAGAGGGAAGACATAACAGAAACCCAGAGAAACAGAGGGGGAAGACATAACAGAGACCCAGAGAAACAGAGAGGAAAAACATAACAGAAACCCAGAGAAACAGAGAGGGAAGACATAACAGAAACCCAGAGAAACAGAGAGGGAAGACATGACAATAGAAACCCAGAAAAACAGAGGGGGAAGACATAACAGAAACCCAGAGAAACAGATGTGCATGTTCATGTTCCAGCACCTCCCACAGAGAAACCATTTGTGCTTGTGTGTTTTGATGACTGAGCAGTGAGTATGGTATGAAGCATTAGTCCTGTAGTAAAGTATGCCGTTCTTCTGGCTGTAGGTCAGTTCTTCTGCTCTCAGGGCTCACATGGCAAATACATGGCCTGTTAACATTGAGAATATACTTGCATCTGGGAGTAGGCTTGTGTGTGTGTGTGTGTGTGTGTGTGTGTGTGTGTGTGTGTGTGTGTGTGTGTGTGTGTGTGTGTGTGTGTGTGTGTGTGTGTGTGTGTGTGTGTGTGTGTGTGTGTGTGTGTGTTTGTTTGTTTGTTTGTGTGTGTGTTTGTACAATCTTACCGATCATGGGCTTAGGGCTGTCAATGTACTTGTCCAGTTGTCCCTTTCTCCGCAGGCTGAGCTGAAACACCTGACTCCTCTCCGCTGTGGTCAGCTACATGGACAGAAACAAGCTCACTGATTGGCCATTTCACCATACACAACCAGTAAGCATGGCTTTGATTGGCCATACACTAAACATCTTATTTCTGACTGGCACCTTCACCAAGATTGTGTTGAGTGACTTGTGCTCCTAGGAAGGTTGTACTCACCATCACTCCACTGCACTTGACCTCTGAGCCACTGTTCAGCCATCGAGCCTCGTACCGCTGCTCACTCCCAAAGTCACACTCAAGCTCCTCCTGCTACAGAACAAAACAAACCAATCCGTCCTCATGACAATAAAACCTTAATTTATAAACCAATCAAAAGGCTGCCGCGGTCTGACATCACCAAGGAAAACAGGGGTTTGTGGAAACACATTTTGGGATAGATATTTTGCCTTTAGAAATGTTGCTAGATCTTTATTTTCCCCATCCTAGCTTGATTGACAGTCTGTTTCTGCTTCAGCCGACTGCTTTGCAATTGGATGGATCCATGCCAAACATTGGCAAGACAACATTGGTTAGACGACATTGGCAAGACGACATTGGCAAGACGACATTGGCAAGACGACATTGGCAAGACGACATTGGCAAGACGACATTGGCTAGACGACATTGGCAAGACCACATTGGCTAGACAACATTGGCTAGACGACATTGGCTAGACGACATTGGCTAGACGACATTGGCAAGACGACATTGGCAAGACAACATTGGCTAGACAACATTGGCAAGACAACATTGGCGAGACAACATTGGCGAGACAACATTGGCGAGACAACATTGGCGAGACAACATTGGCAAGACAACATTGGCAAGACAACATTGGCTAGAAAGCTACAGCAGCAACAGCCTGGCACCAAGGATATTCCATGTTTTCACATAGTTAAACATGTTTGTATTGGAGATTGGAGATGTCTCTTTGTTCAGAGGATGTGCTTGTTCTAGTTCCATTATCAGCATAGTGGCTGTTCCATCTAGTTGAGCTAGATACCCATTAGTCGAGCAGGGTTGATCTTCCTGGGTTCATTCTATACATGTACGAACACTATGTAGGGAATAGGGTGTCAACTGAGACATAATAACAGGGACCTGGCTGGGAGAGAACTGTGTCCCCCTGAACAACTCTGGTAACCATTGACAACCCTGGGAGGGGAAGAATGCAAAACATCTAAATAGCACAGGATAATTGTCCCTGCCAGGCAGAAATTCAGAATCATGTATAATTCATATTCATCAACATCTGGACGGTAAAGTGTGTGTGTGTGACTCTCTATCACAATATAAATCCAGTGGGAGAGTGTGTGAAAGGGCACAGGGTTATAGTTACGACTGACCAGACCTGGCAACAAGTCAGGGATGGAATGTCACAGAGTCAGACCCTCATCACAGATACAATATCATCTTCTGGCTCGCATTCAATATGTTGAGGTTAGGATTAGGGTTATACAGACTGATCTGAAATCAGTGTCTGAAGGTACAAAATGTACAAAAGTAGAAAGATAGGGGGAATAGTACTAAAGATAGCTATATGTTCTTTGAATGTCTCTATATGTCTGTAAATGACTGTATACATACTGAGAGATAAGACATCAGAGAACTCTGAATGATCGGCTATGAAAAGTCAACGGACATTTACTCCTGAGGTGCTGACCTGTTGCACTCTCTACAACCACTGTGATTATTATTATTTGACCCTGCTGGTCATCTATGAACGCTTGAACATCTTGGGCATATTCTGTTATAATCTCCACCCGGCACAGCCAGAAGAGGACTAGGCACCCCTCAGAGCCTGGTTCCTCTCTAGGTTTCTTCCTAGGTTCCTGTCTTTCTAGGGAGTTTTTCCTAACCAGCGTGCTTCTACATCTGCATTGCTTGCTGTTTGGGGTTTTAGGCTGGGTTTCTGTGTAGCACTTTGTGACATCGGCTGATGTAAAAAAGGCTTTATAAATACATTTGATTGATTGATTGAACCTGGTGGGAACAAACAGCTACGAGGTGAGAACCTGGTGGGAGCAGACGGCTACGAGGTGAGAACCTGGTGGGAACAAACAGCTACGAGGTGAGAACCTGGTGGGAGCAGACGGCTACGAGGTGAGAACCTGGTGGGAACAAACAGCTACGAGGTGAGAACCTGGTGGGAACAAACAGCTACGAGGTGAGAACCTGGTGGAAACAGACAGCTATGAGGTGAGAACCTGGTGGGAACAGACAGCTACGAGGTGAGAACCTGGTGGGAACAGACAACTATGAGGTGAGAAGCTGGTGGGAACAAACAGCTATGAGGTGAGAACCTGGTGGGAACAGACAGCTACGAGGTGAGAACCTGGTGGGAACAGACAGCTACGAGGTGAGAACCTGGTGGGAACAGACAGCTATGAGGTGAGAACCTGGTGGGAACAGACAGCTAAGAGGTGAGAACCTGGTGGGAACAGACAGCTAAGAGGTGAGAACCTGGTGGGAACAAACAGCTAAGAGGTGAGAACCTGGTGGGAACAGACAGCTACGAGGTGAGAACCTGGTGGGAACAGACAGCTACGAGGTGAGAACCTGGTGGGAACAGACAGCTAAGAGGTGAGAACCTGGTGGGAATAGACAGCTACGAGGTGAGAACCTGGTGGGAATAGACAGCTAAGAGGTGAGAACCTGGTGGGAACAGACAGCTAAGAGGTGAGAACCTGGTGGGAACAGACAGCTACGAGGTGAGAACCTGGTGGGAACAGACAGCTAAGAGGTGAGAACCTGGTGGGAACAGACAGCTACGAGGTGAGAACCTGGTGGGAACAGACAGCTACGAGGTGAGAACCTGGTGGGAATAGACAGCTACGAGGTGAGAACCTGGTGGGAACAGACAGCTAAGAGGTGAGAACCTGGTGGGAACAAACAGCTAAGAGGTGAGAACCTGGTGGGAACAAACAGCTACGAGGTGAGAACCTGGTGCGAACAGACAGCTAAGAGGTGAGAACCTGGTGGGAACAGACAGCTAAGAGGTGAGAACCTGGTGGGAACAGACAGCTAAGAGGTGAGAACCTGGTGGGAACAGACAGCTAAGAGGTGAGAACCTGGTGGGAACAAACAGCTAAGAGGTGAGAACCTGGTGGGAACAGACAGCTAAGAGGTGAGAACCTGGTGGGAACAAACAGCTAAGAGGTGAGAACCTGGTGGGAACAAACAGCTACGAGGTGAGAACCTGGTGCGAACAGACAGCTAAGAGGTGAGAACCTGGTGGGAACAAACAGCTAAGAGGTGAGAACCTGGTGGGAACAGACAGCTAAGAGGTGAGAACCTGGTGGGAACCGACAGCTACGAGGTGAGAACCTGGTGGGAACAGACAGCTAAGAGGTGAGAACCTGGTGGGAACAGACAGCTAAGAGGTATCATTCTGGTTCTAACCTCTTCCACACAGTCACTGCAGCTGTCTCAGCTCACTCCCAAAGAGACACCACGTAGGGATTGATGACTATGATTTCCACCAATCTCCCTCTAAGACCAATAGTTACTTTAGTCCTATCTGGCTGTACCACATTTAGGATAATATCTAACAGGGGTAAGGGTATACTGTACCTGATCCACGTTGCTTAGCGACAGGGTGAAGTCTTGGGTTATCCCTGAGGGTGATGGTGGAACATCCTTGGCCACAAGGCTTGGACAGGAAGCAGAATTCTGGAGGACAGGAAGTGACACAAACACTCACGGGTTAAAGAAAACAATGTAAAACACCTGTCCTGTTTATGTGGCTGAGAGGAGGAGGAGGAAATAAGAGGGTGAAGCTCTGCTCTGCTCAGAGGGAAACAACAACATCCTAAAGTGGAGGAGCAGTGAGACACACCAGATGGCAAAGATGGCGGAATGGTGGCAGGATGGGGCTCAAAGCAGAAGACCTGAACTCAGACTTTATTTCTGATCTTTACAGAACCTCATATCAGACTTTTACTTAGATTAAGATAGGACTTTTATTTCGATTAAGATAGGAATATAATTTTGATGAAGATATGACTTTTATTTTTCAGTCAGGACATTTATTGTCATGGTATGGCCCGACTAACTCACTCTGACTCACCTAACCACACTCCTCCAGTTGAGTACATCAGTCTCTCTGGACCCAATCAGACCCCCTCCTCTCCTTCCAGAAACAGCTGCCTGTGAGTGGGGCTCCTAATAGTGGCAGAGGGACTTAGCTGTGTGTTAACACTCTTGGCTCTAACACCAAAGGCAGTGGAAGAGTGGGGTGGCTGGCTGTACCACAGCGGTGATGCTGTCAGGGCATAGGTATGCTCAGAGGAGGTGAGGAGTGTCTAGGGGGGCTGTGATAGCTATAATGAACTTAACGAGCTTGTCCTGCCTTAACATAACAATACTTAAAGGGATAGGCGTTCTCATCACAATTAAAGCATGTCAGATGTTTTTCTCAAAAGAGGTCTGAAAAAAGAGGTTTAATATTGAGCTCAGTCTTCAATGACAGATTTTGACCATTTTGAAAACATCCTTACTAACATTCATTTTCCGATAAAAGCTCCTCACACTCGGGCACAGTACACACTAACTGGACACCATGGCAACCATATACAGCATTGTACATAAGACAGGAAAAACTGTGAAACAGTGAACCCATTCTTCAACACACTGGCTCCAGTGGGCCTATCAAAAGCCACCACGATGTAGAACTGGGAGAGAAAGTTTGGAAAGGTCAGAGAGGCTTTAACATGGCCCATTATCTCGTTAGGAGTATGTTAACCATGTCTCCCGAAGTTTTATGAGCTGTTTTAAAAATGGCTGACAACAGTAAGATAGCTTTGACCTGGTATGACCACATGACTTGCCGGGCTGTTACAAGGCCAAATGAGAATGGACTGAGATCATCATAGGAGCTTGTGATTGGTTCCCACTGATCTAGGGTTTAGTTGAAGTCTTCCCCTCTAATTTTTAAAGGGGCAATCATCCGTTGCTACATCTAGTTTTGGACTTATAAATGAATGATATGTACCCATTGATTCTTGAATTAAGTGACTAAGTTATATTCTTCAACTGTTGTACCCCATCAGAACCCAAAATATAAGCTTGTTTAACTTCAATGTTTGTAAACAAAGTATTTTAATTTAACCTTTATTTAACTAGGCAAGTCAGTTAAGAACAAATTCTTACTTACAATGACGGCCTACCCCGGCCAAACCCGATATGCAAACAAACACTGTATCAACACATGATTAAAACTATAATGTTGACATCATGGATGGTCAGACTTGTATCCATAGCTTTGTTTATGCATTTGAGAGTGGTTACATTTCTTCAGTCCCACACTTCAGCGTTTTACTTAAACAATGGCGGGATGCCGTTTTGTTATTGTTTCAACTGCGGATTGCAGACTTTAAGGTCAGGACTAGTGGGGAACTGATCCATGCTTATTATTGGTACTTCTAATCTAGCCAGTATGTCTGATTGGAGTGGTTTAACACAGAGGGGCAGCTCACCTCTAGCAGGCTGGGTTTGGAGTCGTCTTTAGTGGAGAGGCAAGAGTGGCTGTTTTGGTCCCAGTAACATCTCCACCTGGTGCTTAGACAGCTGATACACCTGAAACACAGGACAACACACATAGATAACAATTAGACCATCTGACACGGGCCAAACACACACAGATGAGACCTGGAGCCTGTAGTAAACACTCAAACAAACCCAGTGGACAAATCAGTGGACAAAGCAACATGCAAGGTCGAACATGGTTACACTGGCACAGAGAGAAGATACTCAACAGAGAGCTCCACTATTCATTAGGACCTACGTAGTCAGGAATCCCTGAGGGAGCTCTGTGTGTGTGTGTGTGTGTGTGTGTGTGTGTGTGTGTGTGTGTGTGTGTGTGTGCATGTGTACGTGATTGCACTTGTGTGTACTGTGTGTTTGTGCGTGTTTGTGTCTTCCCAGATAGCAGCCCAAATTGGAACACCTCCACTGTGTGTGTCTCTATTGCCTGCGGGTGGAAGACAGATGTTCCAACAGCCCCTCCAGTGATTCCCTGTCTGTCTCCATACCACAATGGGAGAAGGGGTCCAGCTTGCCGATTAAGATTGGAGAGATGGGGGGGGGGGGGTTGCAGGAACGTGGAGTGGTGTGTCTGTGTTAGACTTGGGCGGTAAGCCGTATATACTGTATACCAGGGTATTTTGAAATAGCCACAATATGTTTTTTTAATAACGTCAATACCATTTAAACTATTTCTTTGAAGATTTTTTCTACATTTGAATATTTGTAGCTACTTTTTGCAAAGACCTGAAACCAATTTGTGCAATACGTTAGGAGATAAAGAAGATTGCGTTCTTAATTTCACCTGTCACATAATTTTTCATTGTTTACAAGCACACAACGACGAGAGACCGGAGCCTTGTGAATCACTCACTGTTGTGCAGCACGCGCAGGTGATTTAGTTACAGTATGGCATTCAAAACTAAATGTTTGCCAGCTAGATATCTTATAACTATTAAGTTAACTGTCTAAAATGTGCTAAATGCTCTGCAGTTGTGCATTTGGTTTGCTAATTTAGTAGCTAGTTAGCTATCTAGCTAAGTGGTTAGCTTCTTCCAAAATCAAGCTTCGCTTGGTAGCAGCAGATAATCGCCTCCTGGATCAAGAGTCTTGCTGTCTAATATTTGTTTTGTGGGTGCAGAAAACTGTGAGTAGCATTTTTGAGTTACTTGTATAACTTTATGAGCTGGGATTTCAGTCCTGCAAATAGTTTAGGACAGAGACTGTATAAAGTGTTTGCAATGTGCTTGTTAGCATTTAGTTAGCATTCTCTATGGAATTTTACATGTACTTGCTATCATTTATAACCTTAAGATTACAGAGGCTCAGTGGCGTTTGAATATAGCACCACTTGTGTTCAGAGCAGGTAATACCGAATATCCTGGTATGACAATCTGGATGCGGCCCAAGCCTAGTGTGTTTTCTGGTGGGGTGGGGGTGATTAGAAGCAGACAACCCACTCCAGGGACTCCTATTTCATTTTTTTCACTAAATGTCTCACTCACAAACACACAGAAACACACACAACACACCCACACATTCTCTCTCTTTCTAGCTTCTTGTCATTTCTTGCTTGTCCTATAGAGCCATCCTGAACCCCCCACCCCTGTCCCTCACACACAGAATTAACATACTACACACACTGAACACACAGGTGAGCTTTTACTCTCAGGGCCTCTCGGTGAGCACTGTGGTTAAACACACACTCTCAATCATGTCTCTGTCAAGGAGAAAGCTGTTAGGGAGAATGGACGTTATTAAATGGGGAGAGGAAGGGGCAGAGGGAGGAATGAGAGACACAGAGGGATAGTGAGAAGGAGGGAGACAAAGGGTGAAAAAGAGGGGAAAGTGTGTGAGAGAGTGAAAAGATAGAAAGTGGGGAGTGTGTAAAGAGAGAAAGAGAGAGAGAGAGAGAGAGACACGTTTGGTCTGCCGGGGCGTTTGGTCTGAGAGGAATGCTCCCCGTCTAGTTGTCCATTAGCGCCTCACCTAAAAACCACATCGACCCGGCTGTGAAAGAGCACTCTCAACACACACACACCATTCTGAATACAAACACACACAGTACCATGTCAAAACAGATGCAAGACCCACAGAACCAGGCTTCAGTCCAAAAGCAGAACGAAATAAGCCCGTATCCGGTTACAGTGTTATGGTGAAATTCTAGTGGATACAGAGAGCCTCTCTGTCTTTCTGGAGTTATTAAGAGAGAGAGCAACTTTTAGTTATTTTATTTAACTAGGCAAATCAGTTAAGAACAAATTCTTATTTACAATGATGGCCTACCCCGGCCAAACCCTCCCCTAACCCGGGCGACGCAGGGTCAATTGTGCGCCACCCTATGGGACTCCCAATCATGACGGGTTGTGATAGAGCCCAGGATCGAACCCGGGTCTGTAGTGACGCCTTTAGCACTGTGATGCAGTGCCTTAGACCGCTGCACCACTCAGGATCCCATAGCTTGAAGTGATTAAATGTGGATAGAGTCTAATCTAATCTGCGGTCTTCATTTAGCAGCCCTGTGCTCTTCATGTGAGAATGGCAGGGCATTATCACCTTCAATACTTCACACTATCAGTCCCCACTGTGTACCTCAGAGGCATAAAAGAACACACACATATTCACCTACTTACATACACATGTATGCACGCACACACACACACACACACACACACGTGTCCATTTTCACACCACAAACCCTAAGTTTGCCTCTGAATGCATACACACACACAGTCATTTATAGGTAGACACATACTGTACATTATACTCAAGTCTACTTTCACACCTCCAAAGCGACATGATAAGTGTGCAAGAGGGACACATCCAAACAGTTAACAGATCTGATCACCATTTACACACACGCGCACACATGCACACACACACAAACACACAAATCCAGAGATCTGCTCATGAGATAATGCAGATCCCGAAACATGGTCAAATACGCAAATAGGAAACCAGCTGGCTGTCCTCCAGAACAGAGAAGCCTCTCTCTCTCATTTCAATTCAAAGGGCTTTATTGGCATGGGAAACATATGTACATAATAATACATAATAAACAAAAGTGAAATCAATAATAAAAAATGAACAGTAAACATTACATTCACAAAAGTTTCAAAGGAATAAATGCATTTCAAATGTCATATTATGGCTATTGTGCATTCAGAATGTATTCAGACCCCTTGACATTTTTCCACATTTTGTTACGTTACAGCCTTAATCTAAAATTGATTAAATCCTTTTTTCCCCTCATCAATCTACACGCAATAACCCATAACGACAAAGCAAAAACAGGTTTTACATAAGATTTTAATCATTTACTCAGTACTTTATTGAAGCACCTTTGGCAGCGATTACAGCCTCGAGTCTTCTTGGGTATGATGCTACAAGCTTGGAACACCTGTATTTGGGGAGTTTTTTCCATTCTTCTCTGCAGATCCCTTCAATCTCTGTCTTGTTGGATGGGGAGCGTTGCTGCACAGCTATTTCTAGGTCTCTCCAGAGATGTTCAATCGGGTTCAAGTCCGGGCTCTGGCTGGGCCACTCAAGGACATTCAGAGACTTGATCCAAAGCCTGCGTTGTCTTGGCTGTGTGCTTAGGGTCATTGTCCTGTTGGAAGCTAAACCTTCGCCTCAGTCTGAGGTCCTGATTGCTCTGGAGTAGGTTTTCATTAAGGATCTCTCTGTACTTTGCTCTGTTCATCTTTCCAGTCTGACCAGTCTCCCAGTCCCTGCCGCTGAAAAACATCCCCACAGCATGACGCTGCCACCACCGTGCTTCACCGTAGGGATGGTGCCAGGTTTCCTCCAGATGTGACGCTTGGCATTCAGGCCAAAGACTTCAATCTTGGTTTCATCAGAACAGAGAATCTTGTTTCTCATAGTCTGAGAGTCCTTAGGTGCCTTTTGGCAAACTCCAAGCGGCCTGTCATGTTCCTTTTACTGAGGAGTGGCTTCTATCTGGCCACTCTGCCATAAAGGCCTGATTGCTGGAGTGCTGCAGAGATGGTTGTCCTTCTCTGGAGCTCTGTCAGAGTGACTATCGGGTTCTTGGTCACCTCCCACCTCCCTTCCGTCACCTCCCTTCCCCCACCTTCCGCTTTCGGAATGCACTCCATGTACAGTGTTATAACGATGTGCAAATAGTTAAAGTAGAAAAGGGAAAATAAATAAATGTAAATGTGGGATGTATTTACAGTGGTGTTTATTCTTCACTGGTTGCCCTATTCTTGTGGCAACAGGTCTTGCTGCAGTGATGGCAGACTGTGGTATTTCACCCAATCGATATGGGAGTTGTTCAAAATTGGATTTGTTTTGTGAATTCTTTGAGGGTCTGTGTAATCTGAGGGACATATGTGTCTCTAATATGGTCATGCATTTGGCAGGAGGTTAGGAAGTGTAGCAGCACAGAAAAATAATGTATGAAATGTATGCATTCACTACTGTAAGTCGCTCTGGATAAGGGCGTCTGCTAAATGACTAAAATGTAAATGTAAAATGTAGTTCAGTTTCCTCCTCATTTTGTGGGCAATTTCTCTCCTGTCTCTGTGGTCAGCAGTCACGCTGGCTACGGACATACAGACCATACAGGCCACAGCCTCCACATGAAAAAACATCAACAGAACCAACCAAAGCTCCTACTTATAATTTCCTTACTTTTGCTTCGACAGTATATTAATTCTACATTCCACATAAAGCCTCGACCAGGCTGAATTTAAACTATGCTAATAGACATAGAATAAAATGTAACCAACATCACCCTCACTGAGTACAGAGGGTAAACTATTCAATTCAACAAACTATATATAATCCCAATAAACAAATGTTGCTAGGCAACATACAACATGAGAGATACTGTACAGCCAACAACATACAGTACAACACAAATATAAACAACACAGCTCCCCTCAGTGACACCGATACTGGTTTCTATAGCTCTGCCGCCTATTCTGCTTGGCGCTCTATGTGCGATGAGAATGCCATTGAGACTATAGATGACATTTGGCCGACATTTGAGTGATGCTAGGGACTTGGCAGAGAACTCTGCTCAAGGACGGGGCTGTTTGCATGCCTCAAATCTCACACTTATGATCCAGCTATTTCAAATCAAATAGAATTGTATTTGTCACATGCGCCGAATACAAAAGGTTTAGACCTTACCGTGTTATGCTTACTTACAACAATGCAGTTAAGAAAATAGTCAAGAAAATATTTACTAAATATACAAAAGTAAAAAATGTTATTAAAAAGTAACACAAAATAACAATAATGAGGCTATATATAGGGGGTACCGGTACCAAGTCAATGTGCGAGGGTACAGGTTAGTCAAGGTAGTTTGTACATGTAGGTAGGGGAAAAGTGACAATGGATAGATAATAAACAGTGAGTAGCAGCAGTGTAAAAACAAATGGGGAGGGGGGGGGGGGGGTCAATGCAAATAGTCCTGGTGGCCATTTGATTAATTGTTCAGCAGTCTTATGGATTGGGGGTAGAAGCTGTTAACCTCTTATGGCTAGGGGGCAGTATTTTCACGGCTGGATAAAAAACGTACCCAATTTAATCTGATTATTAGTCCTGCCCAGAAACTAGAATATGCATACAATTATTAGCTTTGGATAGAAAACACTCCAAAGTTTCTAAAACTGTTTGAATGGTGTCTGTGAGTATAACAGAACTCCTATGGCAGGCAAAAACCTGAGAAGGTTCTGTTCAGGAAGTACCCTGTCTGAACATTTCTTGCCCTTGTTGATTCTCTCTATCTATTACAAGGGATCTCTGCTGTTACGTGACACTTCCCACGTCTCCAATGGGCTCTCAGAGCCCGGGAAAAACAGGAATGACGTAATTCAAAGCCCTGGCTGAAACACACGAGAGCAAAAGCTAAGTGGGCTATCAGTGGAGAAATGCTTACGCTCGTGACCTGCCCCGCCCCCGTCTTTCGGTTTTTCCCTCAGTTTACAGACATGCAGATTCCCGGTCGGAATATTATCGCTTTTCTACGAGATAAATTGCATAAAAATTGGTTTTAAACAGCGGTTGACATGCTTCGAAGTACGGTAATGGAATATTTAGAATTTTTTTGTCACGTTCTGTGCCATGCGCGAGACCGTGATTTACCATTGGGATAGTGTCTAGAACGCACGAACAAAACGTCGTTGATGGAACATAACGATGGATTATTTGGGACCAAACCAACATTTGTTATTGAAGTAGAAGTCCTGGGAGTGCATTCTGATGAAGAACAGGAAAGGTAAGACCATTTTTCTTATAGGAAATGTGATTTTGGTGAAGGCTAAACTGGTTGGGTGTCTAAATAGCTAGCCCTGTGATGCCGGGCTATGTACTTAGAATATTGCAAAATGTGCTTCATCTGAAAAGCTATTTTAAAATCGGACATATCGAGTGCATAGAGGAGTTCTGTATCTATAATTCTTAAAATAATTGTTATGCTTTTTGTGAACGTTTATCGTGAGTAATTTAGTAAATTCACCGGAAGTGTTCGGTGGGAATGCTAGTTCTGAACGTCACATGCTAATGTAAAAAGCTGGTTTTTGATATAAATATAAACTTGATTGAACAGACATGCATGTATTGTATAACATAATGTCCTAGGTGTGTCATCTGATGAAGATAATCAAAGGTTAGTGCTGCATTTAGCTGTGGTTTTGTTTTTTGTGACATTATATGCTAGCTTGAAAAATGGGTGTCTGATTATTTCTGGCTGGGTACTCTGCTGACATAATCTAATGTTTTGCTTTCGCTGTAAAGCCTTTTTGAAATCGGACAGTGTGGTTAGATTAACGAGAGTCTTGTCATTAAATAGCTGTAAAATAGTCATATGTTTGAAAAATGGAAGTTTTCGGATTTTAGAGAAGTTTGTATTTCGCGCCACGCCCGTCATTGGATATTGGAGCAGACGTTCCGCTAGCGGAACATCTAGATTTAAGGAGGCTTTTTTACCGAGACTTGGCGCTCTGGTACCGCTTGCCGTGCGGTAGCAAGAGAACAGTCTATGACTAGGGTGGCGGGAGTCTTTGGCAATTTTTTGGGCCTTCCTCTGACACCACCTAGTATATAAGTCCTGGATGGCAGGAAGCTTGGCCCCAGTGATGTACTTGACTGTACACACTACCCTCTGCTGTGCCTTACGGTCAGATGCCGAGCAGTTTCCATACCAGGCGGTGATGCAACCAGTCAGGATGCTCTCGATGGTGCAGCTGTAGAACTTTTTGAGGATCTGAGGACCCATGCCAAATCTTTAAAGTCTCTTGAGGGGGAAAAGGCATTGTCATGCTCTCTTCACAACTTTCTTGGCACGTTTGGACCACGGTAGTTTGTTGCTGATGTGGACGCCAAGGAACTAGAAACTCTCGACCTGCTCCAATATAGCCCCATCAATGTGAATGGAGGCGTGTTCGGCCCTCCTTTTCCTGTAGTCCAAGATCATCTCCTTTGTCTTGCTCATGTTGAGGGAGAGGTTGTTGTCCTCTACACTGCCAGGTCTCTGACCTCCTCCCTATAGCCTGTCTCATCACTTTCGATGATCAGGCCTACCAAAGTTGTGTCGTCAGCAAACTTAATGAGAGTGTTGGAGTCGTGCTTGTCCATGCAGTCGTGGGTGAACAGAGAGTACAGGAGAGGACTAAGCATGCACCCCTGAGGGGCCCCAGTGTTGAGGATCAGTGTGGCAGATGTGTTGTTGCCTACCCTTACCACCTGGGGGCGGTCTGTCAGGAAGTCCAGGATCTAGTTGCAGAGGGAGGTGTTTAGTCCCAGGGTCCTTAGCTTAGTGATGAGCTCTGAGGGGACTATGGTGTTGAACGCTGAGCTGTAGTCAATTAACAGCTTTCTCACCTAGGTGTTCCTTTTGTCCAGGTGGGAAAGGGCAGTGTGGAGTGCGATTGAGATTATGTCATCTGTGGATCTGTTGGGGCGGTATGCAAATTGGAGTGGGTCTAGGGTTTCCGGGATGATGGTGTTGATGTGAGCCATGACCAGCCTTTCAAAGCACTTCATGGCTACTGACATGAGTGCTACGGGCCAGTAGTCATTTAGGCAGGTTACCTTTGTTTTTTGGGCACAGGGACTATGGTGGTCTGCCGACACATGTAGGTATTACAGACTCGGTAAGGGAGGTTGAAAATGTCAGTGAAGACACTTGCCAGTTGGTCTGCGCATGGTCTGAGTACACGTCCTGGTAATCCATCTGGCCCCTTGTGAATGTTGACCTGTTTAAAGATCTTGCTCACATAGGCTACGGTGAGCGTGATCACACAGTTGTCCAGAACAGCTGGTGCTTTCATGGACAACTGTGTGAACACGCTCGCCGTAGCCTATGAAGTGCTTTGAAAGGCTGGTCATGGCTCACATCAACACCATCATCCCGGAAACCCTAGACCCACTCCAATTTGCATGTTTTCTCTCTCTCTTCCCCTCTCTCCTTCCCTTCATCTCCCTCAACCTTCCTTCTCTCCAACAGGATGTGGGGATTCTGATAAACGGCAGTGTCCCTGATCTGGTTGGTTCCCGGGTAGAGTGTGACTACGGATTGGGCATTGCCACTGTAGTCACTGTGCACCTGGACTATGGCCCCGCCCAGATTCAGACCTGCCCCCTCCTGGACAACTGCTCGAAGCGAGCATAAAAGGCATTTAGACCATCTGGTAGGCTCACGTCACTGGGCAGCTCACGGCTGGTTTTCCCTTTGTAGTACGTAATAGTTTTCAAGTCCTGCCACATCCAATACTTTTTGTATTGACACTTTGCCTGTTCGATGGTTCGTCTGAGGGCATAGTGGGATTTCTTATAAGTGTCCAGATTGGTGTCCCGCTCCTTGAAAATGGCAGCTCTAACCTTTAGCTCGGTACAGATGTTGCCTGTAATCCACGGCTTATGGTTGGGATATGTACGTACGGTCACTGTGGGACGACGTCATTGATGCACTTATTGATGAAGCCGGTGACTGAGGTGGTATACTCCTCAATGCCATTGGAAGAATCCCGGAACATATTCCAGTCTGTGCTAGCAAAACAGTCCTGTAGCGTTACATCTGTGTCATCGGACCACTTCCGTATTGAGCAAGTCACTGGTACTTCCTGCTTTAGTTTTTGCTTGTAAGCAGGAATCAGGAGGATAGAATTATGGTCAGAGTTTCCAAATGGATGGCAAGGGATAGCTTTGTATCCGTCTCTGTGTGTGGAGTAAAGGTGGTCTAGAGTTTTTTTCCCTCTTGTTGCATATGTGATATGAGGGTAGAAATGAGGTAAAATGGATTTAAGTTTGACTGCATTAAAGTCCCTGGCCACTAGGAGCACCGCTTCTGGATGAGCATTTTCTTGTTTTTTTTATGGCCTTATACAGCTCATTGAGTGCAGTCTTAGTGCCAACGTCGGTTTGTGGTGGTAAATTTATGGCTACGAAAAATATAGGTGAAAACTCTCTTGATAGATAGCGTGGTCTACAGCATATCATGAGGTACCTCTACAGTACCTCAGGCGGGCAATACCTCGGGACTACCTTAATATTAGACCAGCTGTTATTGACAAACAGACGCACACCCCCACTCCTCGTCTTACCGGACGTAGATGTTCTGTCCTGCCGATGCACGGAAAACCCAGCCAACTGTATATTATCTGTGTCGTCATTCATCCACAACTCAGTCAAGCATAAGATATTACAGTTTTTATTGTCCCGTTGGTAGGATAGTCTTGAACGGAGCTCATCCAGTTTATTCCCCAGTGATTGCACGTTGGCTAATAGAACGGATGGTAGAGGCGGGTTACCCACTCGCCAATGAATTCTCACAAGGCACCCTGTATTTCCTTCTTTCCTTCATGCGAGTGACATGGCTTTGGGCCTTGTGTGTGTGTGTGTGTGTGTTCCTTGTAACTGGGTTTAACTTAGGAAGGTTTGGTAAGTGTTAGTAGATAACACTATGAGATGGTGGAACAAATCTAAAAGAAACCCTGGATGACTCAGATTTGAAACACTCACGCAGTCTTGGGGTGTATCACTCCTGTCCTCTCGCAATCATAGATGATGAAGGTCCCGGAAACCACAGACGTGCCATTCACCTTAATCGCCACAGGAACCATCAGGTGATCTGTCACAACAACATATAACATGGAGACATATCTCGGCATATCTCAGGATCAGGGGTGATGACACTGGATGAAATCCAACTAGTGTTCTACCAGTACATGTAACCCTTACCTCTGCCAGGGGGGATGTGGGGGTACCTCTCCCGGGGCAGGAGGGGGCAGGTCTGAATCTGGGCGGGGCCATAGTCCAGGTGCACAGTGGCTACAGTGGCAATGCCCAATCCGTAGTCACACTCTACCCGGGAACCAACCAGATCAGGGACACTGCCGTTTATCAGAATCCCCACATCCTGTTGGAGAGAAGGAAGGTTGAGGGGGACGAAGGGAAGGAGAGAGGGGAAGAGAGAGAGAAAACATTGTCTCCAAATGACAGATGGCACAATAAACTTGCATCTAAATATACTGTTACGTGAGAAGAGACATGAGAGACATAACACTGAGGAACAACACAGTGTCATATAGCAGCACTGCATTGCCCGTAAATCTCACTGATCTATTTCAATATGTGCGAGGAAAACAGAGGGGGAAGAAGGGGGAAGAGGGGGGGAAGAGGTGGAAGAGGTGGAGAAGGGGGAAAAGGGGGGGAAGGGGGAAGAGAGTGAAGAGGGGGAGAAGGGGAAAGAGATGGAGAGGAAGATGACATAGCTATAGATACAGTAGTTGGAGAGGCCACTGACATTATGGTAACATGCTACACTGAACTGCACTCTATTGTCTTTGGAATTGATCTCTTCCTGGCTGTGGCCCTTACTTCCTCTTTCCTGCCTGCTGTTTCCTGTTTGGGGAGACGGCAGGGGGCCCAGCTCTTGTGGCCCTGAGTGATGACTGTGAATTGGACAGCTGTTGGACCTATCACAGCCTACCTGACTTACATACCTAACACAGTGCTGTGTCTGAGCCTGATAATGTACCTAGTGTACGTACAACTGAGAAGGATGATAACTTCACAACTCAATACTATAATAATAATGATATTACGCTACTGCTACTCTGTTCATCATATATGCATAGTCACTTTAACCATACCTACATGTACGTACTACCTCAATAAGTGTGACTAACCGGTGTCTGTATATAGCCTTGCTACTCTTATTTTCAAATGTCTTTTTACTGTTGTTTTATTTCTTTACTTACCCACACACACACACACACACCTTTTTTTTCGCACTATTGGTTAGAGCCTGTAAGTAAGCATTTCACGGTAAGGTTGTATTCGGCGCATGTGACAAATAAACTTTGATTTGATTTGATTTGACTCGGAACTTCACAATATTTGCTAAAGTTTCTGTTTGAACTGATAAATGTACTGATGTAGGACATCGGAAAACTAGTTATTATGTAATGTCTGGTACCTTGACGTCAGCGGAGAGGCTGATCTCTTGGGGGGTGAGGGTCATGGAGGGGCACTGCTGGGGACCCTCACCCATTCCGATCCAGGAGCGCACCATCAGCCCCCCGGAACACTCCCTCTGGATGGAACACCTGCACACAGGGCATAAAGTGAGTACATGGGTACATGGGAGAGTGAGTACATTGGTAAAGAAGTATGAATTGAAGCCAACTTCCCTCATCATTTATGTTTATAATCTCCCTATGGGAAGACATAGACAGTGAGATATCGCATAGTGAAAGCCATTCATAGCCAGACTACTGTCTAGCAGTACTTCTCAAATCAGCTCCTCTATGGACCTAATAACAATAAAGCTCCACAATGCAAACTTTGTTTACTCAGTTTTCCCACTTCATCTGCTCTCCAGTCAGTGTTCTGGTCTGTTGCACAGTATCAGGTGAAATAAAAAATTTGATTCTCATCATCTCATTGTGTCACATGACAGTTCTGGACTGTCAGTCAGTTCAGCACACACACCTACTCATGTTGCCATGGCAACCTGCCCCTCCAGCACCCAGATCAGGGGCCAGTTGATCTAATTAAGAAGCTATCAGGCTAAGTCTTTATTTATTCATGTGTGTGTGTGTACTTCTGTGTCTATCTGTGCATACATATGTATGAGAGACAGACTGTGAGAAAGTGGGAGCGATCAGGCAAGGTAGGCTCATATTATGACTACTGTTTGACTAATAAAGAGCACAGCTAGTACTCCTGCAGTGCAGAATAGAACAGAGCAAGAACACAACAACATTAAAGTATAGATAAAGTGGACTAGAGCAACCACAGACAATAAAACAGCAGTTTGAAGTGATAATAACCACGTAATGACTTTAGCACCCATACTTTCCTTTGACACTTTAACAAGTATGTTCTAAAATAGGTGTGCGCTACCGAGTGAGTGCGCGGATGTTTGGATGCATGTAAATGTGCCTGTTTGTGTGTATGTTTGCGTGTGTGTTTTGCTGCATGTGTGAGTCCAGATTTCAGTCCTACTGTCGCTGAGGGACCAGGATGAGGCATGAGGTCAGCAGCTCTTCTAGGAACAGAATGTATCTGCAATCCCACATAAAACCCCTTACCCACAAACACAAAGAAGCACATTTAAATGTATACACACATCCGCTGTCTTGCTCACGCACACCTATTTTACACACACATACACACATGTACTGTATGTACACTGACAAGCTATGATGCTGACCAGGAAACTCAGACAGTAACTAAGTGACCAGTGAGTTGTTTCCCTCTGTCTAACCCAGTGAGGCATCAGAATGGACTTTTCTTACTTCCCTTCCTTAAGAGGAAACCTTCATGCCTGGGGCTGCTCAGGAAAAGTGTGGTATATATTACTGTATGAAATTGATTCTAAAAATCCATTCACAACTTATCTGTCAACTCTAACACACTCATATACTGATACATAAACAACTCCCTCTCTCAAACACACACACACACACACACACACACACACACACACACACACACACACACACACACACACACACACACACACACACACACACACACTAGCAGCAGTATTACTCATCACCTGTCAATAACTTTGCTAAAGCTTGCAGGTTTTAAACGGTAACACACAGCACCTTAACAAAAATAGAGTTAACAAAAGCTGCTAAAATATGAGTTGAGAGGAAAAGCTCATTCCTCACCAGATATGTCTGGGAGGTGATAAGGAAGATGCGTTTTGATGAGAAGAATTTTAAACATCTTAAAACATAGACCTCTCTCACACCCATACACGGACAGATATACAGAGAGACCCATACACAGACAGATATACAGAGAGACCCACACACAGACAGATATACAGAGAGACCCACACACAGACAGATATACAGAGAGACCCATACACAGACAGATATACAGAGAGACCCACACACAGACAGATATACAGAGAGACCCATACACGGACAGATATACAGAGAGACCCATACACAGACAGATATACAGAGAGACCCACACACAGACAGATATACAGAGAGACCCATACACAGACAGATATACAGAGAGACCCACACACAGACAGATATACAGAGAGACCCATACACAGACAGATATACAGAGAGACCCACACACAGACAGATATACAGAGACCCACACATAGACAGATATACAGAGAGACCCACACACAGACAGATATACAGAGAGACCCACACACAGACAGATATACAGAGAGACCCACACACAGACAGATATACAGAGAGACGCACACACAGACAGATATACAGAGAGACCCACACACAGACAGATATACAGAGAGACCCATACACAGACAGATATACAGAGAGACCCATACACAGACAGATATACAGAGAGACCCATACACAGACAGATATACAGAGAGACCCATACACAGACAGATATACATAGAGATACACCCACAGACAGATATACAGAGAGATCCACACACAGACAGATATACAGAGATACCCACACACAGACAGATATACAGAGAGACCCACACACAGACAGATATACAGAGAGACCCACACACAGACAGATATACAGAGATACCCACACACAGACAGATATACAGAGAGACCCACACACAGACAGATATACAGAGAGACAGATATACAGAGAGACCCACACATAGACAGATATACAGAGAGACCCACCCACAGACAGATACTGTAAACAGAGAGACCCACACACAGACAGATGTACTGTACAGTGAGACCCACACATAGACATATATACAGAGAGACCCACACACAGACAGAGATACAGAAAGACCCACACACAGACAGATATACAGAGAGACCCACATATAGACAGATATACAGAGAGACCCACCCACAGACAGATACTGTAAACAGAGAGACCCACACACAGACAGATGTACTGTACAGTGAGACCCACACACAGACAGATATACAGAGAGACCCATACACAGACAGATATACAGAGAGACCCACACACAGACAGATATACAGAGAGACCCATACACAGACAGATATACAGAGAGACCCACACACAGACAGATATACAGAGACCCACACATAGACAGATATACAGAGAGACCCACACACAGACAGATATACAGAGAGACCCACACATAGACATATATACAGAGAGACCCACACACAGACAGATATACAGAGAGACGCACACACAGACAGATATACAGAGAGACCCACACACAGACAGATATACAGAGAGACCCATACACAGACAGATATACAGAGAGACCCATACACAGACAGATATACAGAGAGACCCATACACAGACAGATATACAGAGAGACCCATACACAGACAGATATACATAGAGATACACCCACAGACAGATATACAGAGAGATCCACACACAGACAGATATACAGAGATACCCACACACAGACAGATATACAGAGAGACCCACACACAGACAGATATACAGAGAGACCCACACACAGACAGATATACAGAGAGACCCACACACAGACAGATATACAGAGAGACAGATATACAGAGAGACCCACACATAGACAGATATACAGAGAGACCCACCCACAGACAGATACTGTAAACAGAGAGACCCACACACAGACAGATGTACTGTACAGTGAGACCCACACATAGACATATATACAGAGAGACCCACACACAGACAGAGATACAGAAAGACCCACACAGACAGATATACAGAGAGACCCACACACAGACAGATATACAGAGAGACCCATACACAGACAGATATACAGAGAGACCCACACACAGACAGATATACAGAGAGACCCACATATAGACAGATATACAGAGAGACCCACCCACAGACAGATACTGTAAACAGAGAGACCCACACACAGACAGATGTACTGTACAGTGAGACCCACACATAGACATATATACAGAGAGACACACACACAGACAGATATACAGAAAGACCCACACATAGACAGATATACAGAGAGACCCACCCACAGACAGATATACAAAGACCCACACATAGACAGATATACAGAGAGACCCACACTCAGACAGATATACAGAAAGACCCACACATAGACAGATATACAGAGAGACCCACACACAGACAGATACAGAGACACCCACACATAGACAGACAGATAAAGACATATACAGAAACAGACAGATACAATCTCAGACAGACAGCTTCAAACACAATCACAGACAACACACCATAAAAATACAAGAAATATACTGTCAAATACACAGATACAGACACTAAGACACACATGCACACATACAGTACCAGTCAAACGTTTGGACACACCTACTCATTCAAGGGTTTTTCTTTATTTTACTATTTTCTACATTGTAGAATAATAGGGAAGACATCAAAACTATGAAATAACACAAATGGAATCATGTAGTAAGCAAAAAAGTGTTAAACAAATCAAAATATATTTTATATTTGAGATTCTTCAAAGTAGCCACCCTTTGCACACTCTTGGCATTCTCTCAACCAGCTTCATGAGGTAGTCACCTGGAATGCATTTCAATTAACAGGAGTGCCTTGTTAAAAGTTAATTTGTTGAATTTCTTTCCTTCTTAATACATTTGAGCCAATCTGTGTGTTGTGACAAGGTAGGGGTGGTATATAGAAGATAGCCCTATTTGGTAAAAGACCAAGTCATGGCAAGAACAGCTCAGATAAGCAAAGAGAAAGGACAGTTAATCATTACTTTAAGACATGAAGTCAAACCGTAACATTTCAAGAACTTTGAACATTTCTTCAAGTGGGACCACAGAGTAAAGGAAAAGCAGCCAACAAGTGCTCAGCATATGTCGGATCTCCTTCAAGACTGTTGGAAAAGCATTCCAGGTGACTACCTCATGAAGCTGGTTGAGAGAATGCCAAGAGTGTGCAAATCTGTCATCAATGCAAATGGTGGCTACTTTGAAGAATCTAAAAAATAAAATATATTTTGATTTGTTTAACAGTTTTTTGGTGCCTACATGATTCCATATGTGTTATTTCATGGTTTTGATGTCTTCACTATTATTCTACTTCTCTGATAGAGTTCAATGTGTCAAATCAGATGGCCTGTTGTCTGGCCCTCTGGCAGTCTCTATGGGGGTGCCACAGGGTTCAATTATTGGGCCAACTCTTTTCTCTGTACACATCAATTATGTCGCTCTTGCTGCTGGTGAGTCTCTGATCCACCTCTACGCAGACGACACCATTCTGTATACTTCTGGCCCTTCTTTGGACACTGTGTTAAGAACCCTCCAGACGAGCTTCAATGTCATACAACTCTCCTTCCCCTGGCCTCCAACTGCTCTTAAATACAAGTAAAACTAAATGCATGCTCTTCAGCCAATCGCTGCCGGCACCTGCCCACCCGTCCAGCATCACTACTCTGGACGGTTCTGACTTAGAAAATGTGGACAACTACAAATACCTAGGTGTCTGGTTAGACTTTAAGCTCTCCTTCCAGACTCACATCAAACATCTCCAATCCAAAGTTAAATCTAGAATTGGCTTCCTATTTCGCAACAAAACACCCTTCACTCATGCTGCCAAACATACCCTCGTAAAACTGACCATCCTACTGATCCTCGACTTCGGCGATGTCATTTACAAAATAGCCTCCAATACCCTACTCAATAAACTGGATGCAGTCTATCACAGTGCCATCCGTTTTGTCACCAAAGCCCCATATACTACCCACCACTGCGAACTGTACGCTCTCGTTGACTGGCCCTCGCTTCATACTTGTCGCCAAACCCACTGGCTTCAGGTCATCTACAAGACCCTGCTAGGTAAAGTCCCCCCTTATCTCCGCTCACTGGTCACCATAGCAGCACCCTCCTGTAGCACGCGCTCCAGCAGGTATATATCTTTGGTCACCCCCAAAGCCAATTCCTCCTTTGGCCGTCTCTCCTTCCAGTTCTCTGCTGCCAATGACTGGAACGAACTACAAAAATCTCAAACTGGAAACACTTATCTCCCTCACTAGCTTTAAGCACCAGCTGTCAGAGCAGCTCACATATCACTGCACCTGTACATAGCCCATCTATAATTTAGCCCAAACAGCTCTCTTCCCCTACTGTATTTATTTATTTATTTTGCTCCTTTGCACCCCATTATTTCTATTTCTACTTTGCACTTTCTTCCACTACAAATCTACCATTCCAGTGTTTTACTTGCTATATTGTATTTACTTTGCCACCATGGCCTTTTTTTGCCTTTACCTCCCTTATCTCACCTCATTTGCTCACATTGTATATAGACTTATTTTTCTACTGTATTATTGACTGTATGTTTGTTTTACTCCATGTGTAACTCTGTGTTGTTGTATGTGTCGAACTGCTTTGCTTTATCTTAGCCAGGTCGCAATTGTAAATGAGAACTTGTTCTCAACTTGCCTACCTGGTTAAATAAAGGTGAAATAAAAAAAATAAAAATAAAGAAAAACCCTTGAATGAGTAGGTGTGTCCAAACTTTTGACTGGTACTGTACATTTAAACACACTCACAGAGACACACAGGAGGCAAAACACAACACTCACAGAGACACACAGGAGACAAAACACACACTCACAGAGACACACAGGGGATAAAAAACAACACTCAGAGACACACAGGCAACAAAACTACACTCACAGAGACACACAACACACACACTGACAGGCAGAATAACACATATGCCTTCTATAACACACACACACATACAGAGAGATACAAAGGCATAGAGACAGTCCTGACACACACACACACACACACACACACACACACACACGCACGGGCAGATTCTCCAATGATGAGATAATCCTCCAGCATTCATTATGTTTGAGTGTGTGTGTCAGAGAGGTGACAGAGAGGACCCATCCACCCACAGACACCGACCCCTGATAACAGCCCCCTTTGCTCAAGCCCTGGGCTCCGGGCCTTACCACCAGTAGCAGCCCAGGGTGACCTCCCAAACACACCACCATACACATGCTGATGACATCAGTGCCCCGGACTCACACACACACACGTCACACTGACATACGCATAAATACACACTTGACATTTTCTTCTCAAAGGAGTCAGTGTGCGCTCTCCCTCCCACCACCATCATCACAATCAACACGCCTTTGTAGAGGTAGAGAGAGAGAGAGAGAGAGAGAGAGAGAGAGAGAGAGAGAGAGAGAGAGAGAGAGAGAGAGAAGGATGACCAGATTAAAGAGAGACATGAGAATGAGTGCGTAGAAGAAAACAGTAACTAACAGTTACCAAATCAAAAAGGAATGACAGACAGGGAAGAAGGGATAAATAGAAGATAAATAAAGAGAGGCGAGAGGGAGATGAGAGATGGACAGACCGTGTTAGTCTGTCTCTGTGCTGCTGTCTCTCTGCTCAGTTCTCAAATCTCTCCTCAGTCCTCAAACAGTCCTCTCTTTCGCTCTCATCCCAGTCTCTCTCCCTCTTTCACTCATCCCCAGTCTCTCTCACTCTTTGCCTCATCCCCAGTCTTTCTCTCGCTCTCTCATCCCCAGTTTCTCTCTCTCTCTCCCTCATCCCAATTCTCTCGCTCTCTCCCTCATCCCAATTCTCTCGCTCTCTCCCTCATCCCAATTCTCTCGCTGTCTCCCTCATCCCAATTCTCTCGCTCTCTCCCTCATCCCAATTCTCTCGCTCTTTCCCTCATCCCAATTCTCTCGCTGTCTCCCTCATCCCAATTCTCTCACTCTCTCCCTCATCCCCATTCTCTCACTCTCTCCCTCATCCCAATTCTCTCGCTCTCTCCCTCATCCCAATTCTCTCGCTGTCTCCCTCATCCCCATTCTCTCCCTCTCTCCCTCATCCCAATTCTCTCTCTCTCTCTCCCTCATCCCAATTCTCTTGCTCTCTCCCTCATCCCCATTCTCTCACTCTCTCACTCATCCCCATTCTCTCACTCTCTCCCTCATCCCAATTCTCTCGCTCTCTCCCTCATCCCAATTCTCTTGCTCTCTCCCTCATCCCCATTCTCTCACTCTCTCCCTCATCCCAATTCTCTCTCTCTCTCTCCCTCATCCCAATTCTCTTGCTCTCTCCCTCATCCCAATTATCTCGCTCTCTCCCTCATCCAATTCTCTCTCTCTCTCCCTCATCCCAATTCTCTCGCTCTCTCCCTCATCCCAATTCTCTCACTCTCTCCCTCATCCCAATTCTCTCGCTCTCTCCCTCATCCCAATTCTCTCGCTCTCTCCCTCATCCCCATTCTCTCACTCTCTCCCTCATCCCAATTCTCTCACTCTCTCCCTCATCCCAATTCTCTCGCTCTTTCCCTCATCCCAATTCTCTCGCTCTTTCCCTCATCCCAATTCTCTCGCTCTCTCCCTCATCCCCATTCTCTCACTCTCTCCCTCATCCCAATTCTCTCTCTCTCTCCCTCATCCCAATTATCTCTCTCTCTCCCTCATCCCAATTATCTCTCTCTCTCCCTCATCCCAATTCTCTCTCTCTCTCCCTCATCCCCATTCTCTCCCTCTCTCCCTCATCCCAATTCTCTCTCTCTCTCCCTCATCCCAATTCTCTTGCTCTCTCCCTCATCCCAATTCTCTTGCTCTCTCCCTCATCCCCATTCTCTCACTCTCTCCCTCATCCCAATTCTCTCGCTCTCTCCCTCATCCCCATTCTCTCGCTGTCTCCCTCATCCCCATTCTCTCACTCTCTCCCTCATCCCAATTCTCTCTCTCTCTCTCCCTCATCCCAATTCTCTTGCTCTCTCCCTCATCCCAATTATCTCGCTCTCTCCCTCATCCAATTCTCTCTCTCTCTCCCTCATCCAATTCTCTCTCTCTCTCCCTCATCCAATTCTCTCTCTCTCTCCCTCATCCCAATTCTCTCGCTCTCTCCCTCATCCCAATTCTCTCACTCTCTCCCTCATCCCAATTCTCTCGCTCTTTCCCTCATCCCAATTCTCTCGCTCTTTCCCTCATCCCAATTCTCTCTCTCTCTCCCTCATCCCAATTCTCTCGCTCTCTCCCTCATCCCAATTCTCTCACTCTCTCCCTCATCCCAATTCTCTCGCTCTTTCCCTCATCCCAATTCTCTCGCTCTCTCCCTCATCCCCATTCTCTCACTCTCTCCCTCATCCCCATTCTCTCCCTCCCTCAGTGCTCTCTGGCCATGTCCGACCAGCACATATCTGCTTTTATCACCCAGCCATAACCAACATAGCCCTCAGGCAGAGTGAGAGTGAGAGCGAGAGAGAGAGAGAGAGAGAGACCCACATCATGGACAGAGGCACATTCATCATACTATACTCTCACTCCTTTCACAGCAATTACCATAAAACTTTACACGGGTGGCCGTGGCTCTAACAAAGGTTAGCGTTTTTCACCATGAATCTTATTCTGGGGGTAGCGCTACAGAGTGGTCACTTGCTAGCACAGCCACAAAGTCATCAAATCATAATTTTAAACCTAATCCTAACCTTAAAACTAACCTTAACCACACTGCTAACCCTAATTCCTAACCTTAAATTAAGACCAAAAAGTTTTCATGAATTTTGACTTTGCAGCTGGCCCATCTAGCGGGAATCGCTCAGTTCTGCCTCCAGGGCAAGATTCATGACAATAAATGTAAATACCTGCTCTCTAGCGTGCACCAGCCACAGTGGGCGTCGCCGGCACCCAAACAGTCACTGCAGGATCTGTACTGGCCACATGCTGCTACCTTCACCCTCAGGAGCTATGGACAGAACCATACATACATATACTCAACAAACCATACATAAAACACTGAGCATACCAAACATTAAGAACACCTTCCTAATATTGAGTTGTACGGGGCATGGACTCTACAAGTTCTTGGCCCATGTCAGTGTTGGCTGCATGTCCTTTGGGTGGTGGACCATTCTTGATACGCTCGGGAAACTGTTGAGCGTGAAAAACCCAGCAGCGTTGCAGTTCCTGCTGCAATCACACTCCTTTGCTGCAGTCACACTCCTTTGCTGCAGCCACACTCCCACATGCAGTGTGCACGGTTGACTCATGTCCGTTATTTCACATACTACACCTTTTGACAAGGTGGCAACACATCCTCCTAAAACGCCAGACAAAGCTATGCATACTTGCTCATCTATAATTTTTGGGTTTGTCAAACCTCCTGCTATCTCCTCTCTAAAGTGTTGTCTCACTAAAAAGATGGGAACTGATTTATCTGAGGTGAAGTGAATGGATCTGATATAACAGAACTGTAATAACTGTTAAATAATATACATTTTATATTTAAAAAAATATGACCACACACTACGCACAACCTGGAAAATGCATAAAGGAAACAAATGTCATACATCCAGTGGCGATCCGTCATTCAGGGCAGGTGGGGCAGAGCCCGTTTTGCATGTTATTTTGGCATTAATATGTGTCACATCTCAGTTTGCAAACAATGGTCTCTTTTTTTGCTTTCTTGAGTAAGGCAGCTCCAAAATGCAGGTGTTTCAGCCTAGCTCAGTGCTTTCTGTGGTGGTGAGTCAGTAGGAGTTGGTAATGTTGTTTAGTTGCGCAGTAATTGGCTCAGTGTTCCGTCACTCATGGGGACACTACGTCACCGCAAAATCTACAGGGAGAGCTCGTAAATTTAAGCCCCTTGGGTGCTGCTATAGTTACATTAGAAGTGCCCATCCAAGAAGGCTCAAGGTCATTGGCCACAGATAAAATTACGTCAAATCATGTTATATCTATTGAGATTTCATTTGACTGATCATATCAACATCATACTTTCAAAATCGTAGCTAGCAAGCTAGACAAGCACTCATCATCATGAATCAAGTCGACAATCTACTGGCAAATCCTTTTCAATCCTTGTCATATCAAAATAAATCATGAAGAGAAATTATAGATAAAACGTATCGGTGCTCATCAGACATTGGACATAAACATTACAAAACAAGTTGGAAATCACAAATTCAACAATGAGTGGTTTGGAAGGAATCAGTGGCTAACTGCAAGCATTGCAAAGCAATCACTAGCCTGCTATTCAGTGGAGTGGGTGTGTAGTCCAAGTCTGGGTTTAAGGGTCTCTTTTCCAAACTTAAAAGCATAAACATCCAACATTGGCACTGCTGTCAATCCATCATGACTTCTGCCGCGTTAAAAACAACTGGAAACTCTGAACTGGGAAATCTCAGACTTCAGTGAGTTCAAGACAACTGGGAACTCAGAAAAAAATTGCTTGTTTTGAACAAATCATTCAACTCGGAATTGCAAGTTGGGGACTCGGGCCTCTTTCTAGAGCTCTGACCTGAAGATCATGATTCGTTCTTGTTTTTTTCCCCGAGTTCCCAGTTGTCTTGAAAGCACCATAAATCCAAATAGTTATATTGACTATATACGTCCTAGCTCGCTCATTAATATCTTAATCAAATTAAAATGGCCACTGCATATTATGTCAAACAAACAAACTAAACCAATGCCAGTGTCAGTGAGAACATGAACCAGTCTAACTGAGTCTAGTTGATGGATAAAAGTATGGATCCCACAGCCTTACATGGTGAGAGGTCATGAGGTACAGGTAGTTCCTGTCCATGGGGTCAAAGGTCATGATGTGGTGCACTGATTCGCCGGCTGGGAGCTTCAGAGCCCACTGATTGGCCACAGTCAGGTTCTTCAGGAGGGTCAGCTGTGGGACACAAGGCAGAGTGCTTAGAAAGATAGAAACACTGTATAATCCTACAACAATAGTAAAAGTATTCAACAATAATTTCCATTTTGGTTTTCTATTTGAGAGAATTCATGTGTTAAGCCCTTTTTGTATATTTTCAACCTAAAAGGTAAGTTCTGTGTGTTTGTAGTATTAATACAAAGACACACTACATGGCTGTGCTGATGTGCAGTAAGCTACTTCTCCAAGGTAAGCAGATTCATTAACTTGGCCATCTGTGCTCCTCTCTCCCTCCTGTGAAACACATAATTCTAAGTCATACAGTAAATGGGAGAACATGCTAGCTCTGCTCTGGTTTCCTGTCTCACACCTACACAGTTTCACTGGGCTGTGATTTGGGGGTTAAGCAAACATGACTTTAGTCAACTCCAGCACAATCTCCCTTGAAAGTATTACATTGAGATACTGGAATTGTCACCAAACTAAATGCTTTTTTAAGAAAAGACACAGTTTAACATTAAGTCACATTGACACTAAGTCACACACACATAAAGGGAAACACATAACACATTATCGAAAATTATGAAATCTTTGCAATTCTTGCACATACACACTCACACATACAGTGATACATAGAAAAATAAATACTAAGGCTGTGACTTCCTGTCACATAGACAGTGAGAGAGCTTGTTGTTCTCAATGGTTGTGGTTTCTGTCTCAGCTAAATGGACATCCTGCAATTCTGAGGAAACCAGCTAGAGACTGCCCTGGTTTCAAACAGACTGGGCTACTTCTCTAGTGACCAACCACAACACATCACAACACAACACACACAGACGCAGGCACGTGCACACAAGCACACACATATACATTAGCACAAACAAACACACAAATGCTCACGTGTAACAGTTTTGCTTCCGTCCCTCTCCTCGCCCCTACCTGGGCTTCAACCAGGGACCCTCTGCACACATCAACAACTGACACCCTCGAAGCATCATTACCTATCGCTTCACAAAAGCCGCAACAACTACTTCAAGGTCTCAGAGTGAGTGACGTCACCTATTGAAACACTATTAGCGAGCACCCCGCTAACTAGCTAGCCATTTCACACCGGTTACACACACACACACACACACACCCAAACAATAAAGATCAATCATACAGGGTCACAATAGAAAGCCACCTGGGCAGACAGAAGGAAGTGGTGGAGGGGTGAGATGGCACAGGGCACAGCCAGGTCAAACAACAAAACACATGCATACTGGGAGGTCACTCACTGCCTCTCTCTCTCTCTCTGTTTGTCTGTCTGCCCCAACATGAAAGACTCTGTTCAACTCAGGATTACTCAGCTGCTTCAAGCTCTCTCTGTGCGTGTCGGACTGGTGTGTGTGTGTGTGTGTGTGTGTGTGTGTGTGTGTGGGGGGGGGACAATGAAAGAAAAATTCATATGGGAGGGGGTTGAGAAAGAGGGAAATAAACGAGAGAGAGAAAGAGAGAGGGAGCGAAAGTGAGACAGAGACCGAGACAAAGAGTGAAATAGAGAGACAGTTTTGCTGTAGTGAGGGGCAGAATTAGTTAAACATGGCTGGAATTACTTCATTGCGGGTCTCTTAACCCCAGTAGCAGAGGCCTAACTCAATCTCTACTGTTTTTCTGTACTCTGTACTACTCAGCCCGAGCCAAGCTCACAGCCAGAATCACATTACAAACACTAACAGCACCATTATACTCTGTTGCAGAGCTTCCCCCAGGGCACGCACACACACACCACACACACACACACACCACACACACCACACACAAACACATAGACCTACTGTGTGTCGAACATGAACACACGCAAGATACATACTGTATGTACCCCAGGCAACACATAGTACATGCTCCATATTAACACCCCCCCCACACAAACACACAAACACACACACACACACCAACCATAAAACACACATAGACCTACTGTGTGTCGAACATGAACACACGCAAGATACATACTGTATGTACCCCAGGCAACACATAGTACATGCTCCATATTAACACCCCCCCCACACAAACACACAAACACACACACACACACCAACCATAAAACACACATAGACCTACTGTGTGTCGAACATGAACACACGCAAGATACATACTGTATGTACCCCAGGCAACACATAGTACATGCTCCATATTAACACCCCCCCCCCTACACACACACACACACAAACACACACACACATAAACACTAATTCTGTGAGAACATACGCAGCACATAGTCATGGGGTATGGGGTATGGGGTATGCACACTGGGTAAACATCAAACCCCTTTCACTCAGTAGCATAAAGACACAGGCAGAACCCCCCCCCTTCCAAAACCTAAATATGCAATCAGGTAGACCATATAGACACACACACACACACACACACCACCTTAACCACCACCATACATCCGGCATAAACACATACCCTCCCAATGACCAATTATCTTCGGAACAGGCTAAACAAATCAGAAAGCTTTTTTAGGAGGCCTAAAAAAAGACACCCTCCAGCAACATATTTCTAACGTTGTAAAAGGTACCAGTCTAATTCAAACCAATATGGTCAGAAAGCTTTCAGACTGGGTTTTATTGGTTTTACCAGACACTGCTAAGAGGTAGAGGTATAGCTCATGGTGCTCTCAGTGCTGTAACTTCTCTAGTCTGTTGGCTCAGTCAGAGGTGACTTGGTGTGCTGCTGACACAGAATTAAGGAATTCTGTTAATTGCAGGAGGGAGGTTTTCATAGGATGCAGCGGCAGCAGATGTTGTACAGCTGAGCTCCCAGACTGTAGGCTGAACAATTAGAGAGACGGACCCTTAAACACACGCTGTGTGACAGTGAGTCACATCATGATGGATCCCCAGAAAAGTGTGATGGGCCATACTCAAAAAGATGTTACATAAAGCTTACTTCATCTTTTACAATAGTTGTTTCTGCATCAGGGATAGCGTACCACATCTGGACACACCAAAAAATGTCCTAAAATAAAAGCAGACATTTTCATTCACAATAGCTGAGATGAATTCATAGTGCATCACTTTATCTTCAACCTGAACCTTCTACCAGGACCCACAGTAAAGCAAATGTCCTGTCAATGCAGATGCTCTTGCCTTGCACTTGGGTCATTCCACCTCAAAAAGCACCAGAAAGAGGATTTCAGCAACCACCATCCCAGATTGTTCTGAAAAAGTTTATGTTGTTAGAAACAGATAAGATTAGCATTCCTGCAACATTATTTTGTTGCAATATAATAATTTGATCTCTGAGAAATTAAGCTAATTGATTGCACCCAAAATGTGCCATTTTAATTTATAGGATTCATAAAATATTCAATAAATATAGTACCTAACAACTGATTTGGACCAAACTTTTTTTAAACATGGAGTTAAACATGAGGAATTCAAACAAATGCTCAAAAGCCACCCATGGATCCCCCCATGCCCCACACCAATCCCACCCCAACATGTCTTTCTCATTATTTGTAAAAAGTGGCCAATTTGGGTGCAATCAATTAACTTAAATTATCAGAAATTAAATTATATTTCAACTAAATAATGTTGCAGGAATGCTAATCTGGTATTTTTCTAACTACGGAAATTATTTCAGAACAATCTGGGATGATGGGTGTCATGGCTTGCTGAAATGACATGGAACAACCCACTACATAGTCAGCAGTGTTAGGGAAGCTAATCTAAAAATATAGTTTACTCAGCTACCGATTACATCACAATGGAAGAAGTTAAGCTACACTAAAGCTACCCTTAAGAAACATACAGTATAGTTTACTGAACTAAAGTTACTGGAAAAAAGTATTTCACTACATCCAAACTACTTTGTAAAAAATTATCATAATATGCAAATCTGAAATGTCATAGCTACAAATTTCAAGAACAGGTCATTTTGGGGTCAAATGCTAACAGAATGTTAAATTTAGCCAATTAAACACAAAAACGATGTTTCTGGTGCTGAAAAAGAAAGGAAATGATTGCCTACTACACCCATATTTTATTTTTGTAGTTAGCTACACCGTTACATGGCAACAAAAACAATATTAACAACAAGCTACTGCAAAATGTAGTTAATTACTAGTTGAACTCCATGTAGTTCACTAATCCCCAAAACTGATAGTCAAATCAAATCAAACTTTATTTGTCACATGCGCCGAATACAACAGGTGTAGCCTTTAGCGTGAAATGCTTACTGACAAGCCCTTAACCAACAATGCAGTTCAAGAAAGAGTTAAGAAAATATTTACCAAATAAACTAAAGTCAAAAATAATAAAAAGTAATATAATAAAATAACAATAACGAGGCTATATACAGTCAGTCATGTCATATGGGAACTTTCTTTAGTGGTCATTCTTTACAAGGAATGTCAGCACCTCTTAGACCTACTTCTCAGTTATTTTCTGATTTCTCATCTTTTTCTTTGGGTCATTCCACGAAATGAGTGCCTTTTGCCATATCTACTTTCATATTTTAAGTATAAATTGTGTACAAATGTAGAATTGTAAAAGCCTGTTATATTAAATGAAGTGCCCTTTATAGGCCACATGGAAAATTCAATAAATCCGATTTTTTTAATATGAATAAAGACTTGCTAAAGTGACAAAATTCAGCATTTTGACATTATCTTGTCCCTTTGTGCATTCACCATCATTGTAAAGCCCTAGTTATGTTGTTGCTTTTACAAAGTCATTTCTGAAGATTATTATTTATTTCATGTGATTAGTGATTCATTTTAAGGTATCAAAAAATAAATCCCTAATTTAAGGTCAACCCTGTTACGTGAACTGAACTCTCATTTTAATATGGTGAAACTATTCCTTTTTAAATGTTTTTTTTTTAAAGAAACATTGAATATCTAATAGTCAAATCATAGTGTAAAAGCAGGTGAGCTGGTTCTACTCTTTTTGGCCATTTTCAGGTGTTTTGTGGTGGAAGACTGAGCAGATTGAGCATAACACTTCAACCCTGTTACCCATGTATAGACAGGCTAGAAATGTTTTAACAATTTAACAATTGTTGTGAAGCTTGAATTCATTTTCCACTCCCTGTTGCACACAACAAGCTTCCATTCCCCCTGTCACAAGGGGATTAATGGCTGATTTAAGATGAAATCGTCAACCCTGTTACGGTCAACCCTGTTACTTTATTTGGCACTTAATAGGCACTTACTATAGACATTTTTTTTATTTAACCTCTTGAGATGGGAAAACACATTATTCATTAAGTTGAATGTGCTCTTTATGACAGAATGTTAAAATTAGGTGAAATCAAAATGTTTAGTTGCATTACTCAAAAGACACCTAATAAGTGGAATGATCCCTTTACTTAAAAAAACGAAAAATCCCCCTTCCCTGCTGTTCCAGCTCTATAGTAATTTACACCTGACACTAACTTATTTTCAATAAATGTCATACATCCCTGAATAAAAGAATGGCTGAATATCTCTGGTACATTCAGTTTGTTCTTAAATTCCGGCAGCATAGTTAGACTGTGAGGTAGTAGGCCTAGCAACTGTAGATTTTTTCGTTTACAAGACAAAAAGGATAACAAATAAAACACTGCTCTCTCTTTTATAAATGTGGATATTCCTGAGAGATTTATTATGTAAGTAAACCATCTCCTCTGACCTTGCGCAGTCGTCCAGTGCTGGTGCCCAGAAACACCACGGTATGGTTGTGTATGTTGTCCACAGCAACCGAGCTGAGGCCCAGGGACACAAACAGGGGCGTGGCCCTCAGGGGCCTCCGTAGGGCCAGCGGGTGCTGCAAGTGGGCCGCTCCACAGTCCAGTTGCTCCGGTTGCAGCTGACAGACAGAGAAAGATCTTATTTTAAAGTTGGTTCAAAATATCTCAATTTACAGGAAGAGAGACCGGCAGGCATGCATGTCGGCAGGCAGAAAAAGATAAGTGGAAAGAAAAATAACCCCAAAACAGTGTAACACCATTATTGGACACTTATGTTTTAGTAGGCTACACTGTAATAATGATGTAATTATAACACTATGAAAAGCTAAAAAGCTATGTCTTCTTGAGAATTGGCAATTTTCCCTCTAAATGTTCAGGACAGCTGAAGGCCTGATGTCAACATTTACCATGTGAAAATGAAAACTTGAGTATATATCAAAACATTCATTCCATTTGATTCAAATGCTTGGATGACTTCCACGAGCGAATGTCCATAGTCTTTTGGAGGGCAAAGGAACAGTAAGGACTCGAAGATGAACACAGTGAAGTGGAAATCAACAGAGACACAGAGACAGAGACAGAGACAGAGAGAGAGAGAGAGAGAGAGAGAGAGAGAGAGAGAGAGAGAGAGATCTTTCCCACGAGCCGCTCCTCTCTCGACCTCTGTGCTTATCATAAATTGTGTCTTTGGCTTTCCTTCAATGGAGGGCCCTCAGAAACGCTACAAATATATCAGATTTTTTCAGTCACCGCACAGGGGCGGTTCTGGGGGGGGGGGGGGGGGCAGGGGGGCCAGTGCCTCTGTGACAACAATTTTGGACCCCCTTGTGGCCCCCCTAAATGTGGAGTATGACATCAGTTTTACATAACTAATTTTGCTATCATTCTTTTTTTACATCCTTTATTAGACAGTGGTAACACAGAACACTAATGGTTATGAACGATATGACAACAATAATGTTTAACGTAACTGGCCCCTCTAACAGTACAATTGGCCCCAGCTTGGCCCCCCCAGTTGAAATGGTCTAGAACCGCCACTGTCACCACGGACTAAAAGCAAAACCAAGAAAGCCCTTTCTTCTTCGGGGCAATGCTGACTTTCTTCACGAAAAACACAACCATTTCAAGCTGCAGATTTGCAGGCCTCGGGGAAACACAGGCTGAGAACGACATTCGGTCGAGATTTCTAATCTGGTTACCGGAGCTTACAGGGCAGGCCAGTACCACACAACACCGCTCATGGGACAGCCCCGCATCTTTACGACCTGACTGTCAACGCAGTGGTCTGGAGACTGTTTGTCACGACTAGCGACCTGTCAATCTCACCACAATGAAACTATGGAATTTCACATTCCTCAGATGCCGCGAGCGGCATAAAGACTTTTCATGTTAAGAGACTTTTCCGTTAATAGGGGCGCTTTAGCCTAAATAATAAGGAGTGGGGCTTTATAGTGTCAAAGTAACAGCCTTTATAGATATGATCTATAAGTTAATAAGAATAAACTTTTCTTCTTGAATTGCATGCGTAAAATATGAGAGAATGTGCAATGTTATTTGACACAACACGATTCAACACTGATTAACCAAGATTATTTAACACTGCTTCACATAAAATAAATAGGCCTACTATATTTTTCTTAGAGAAGTAATTATTTTGCCCAGGGAAATTAAAAAAATGTTAGCCTACATGTAATTTAATTGAATGTGTTGTGTATCGATGGCAAACGAATGTTTTCTTTAAAAAATCTAAATACATAAGTCCATTCTTCCTCTCCAACATGCAATAGGCTATAGGCCTAAGCGTGAATGAGCTGGCGCGGATGTGACTTTCACAGAAATACCCCGCACGGTTCCCATAACCTTCGCGTGCTTCGGAAGATTCTTCACACAATCACCGTCCTGGGCTGCGCTCGTGACATCGGAGCTTTCCGCCCAGAAATTATTTGGAGTTATTCATTATTCAAACTGTCATACCAAGTTGCCAAAAGCAACATATTTGCGGAAATATTTATTTATAGTAGCAAGTCCAATAATAAAATAAATCTTAAAATAAATCTTTCAGAAAAATGTAACAGAATGTTTTTATGACATTATGCAAACTGGGGAAACGAACAGTGCCGTAATGCGCGTTCCATGCGTAATTGTGGCTGCTAACTTTATCTAGGCTAAATCAAATAATACAAAACAGTATTAGTTTCAACCAAGTCTCCCAAACACGAATAAGCATACAGATCTCACTGAAGTGTAAAATGCTTCACTTACCACCAGGTTTCCTTTGTGTACGCATGCTGCGCCCGAACCCTGGATGACGCTGTCAAGCACCTGCACATCGCTGCTGGGGGAGTTGGAGCAGTTCCTCCGGCCCTGACGGATCTCCTCCTCGATATCTGAGAACCGAAACGCACACAGGGCAGACATTCTGTCCGATTTGGTGAACACTCCGAAAAGGTGCGACTCCAGCCCCTCTCCGGTCACCGAGTGGATCACCGCGGGGTGAACGGAGACTAGCCGGTTGTAGATGTTTCCGTTATATCCACACTGAAGGGGCATCTGGATGAAGGACTCAGTGAGCTTTCGGCTCTCCGAGGTGGATTTTCGTGTGTTCTCAGTGTCCAGGCATATCCTTGCAAGTATGCTGTTCGGCTGGCTCTGCTTGTGGCCCATATTCGCGTCATTGTTGATAGCAATATAAGCGTAGGTCTTCTGAATGAAGGCATGAACGAAGTTTAGTTTATTCTTCTGCTTCACCTCCTGTTTTATCTTGAAGACGTTGTCCTCGGACGGGTTGATGTCATAGGTGAACAGCCTGGATAAATCATTGATGTTCAGGGACCGAATGGCGATTTCGGGTGTGTTCTCGAAGCGCAGGTCCTCCTTGCTGTGGTTCTTGGGGAAAAACTGGGTCCCAGCGCCGGTGTAAGTGGCCCCGACGAGGAGCCGGGTGTTACCCCCGTGGCTCCTGAAGATGAGCCCCACGGTGGAGGCGTTAGGGTGATTGGCGGCGATGTTCAGCATGCTGGGGAACACGGTCTTCTCGCCATGAGGGGGGAACTCCACGGCTATCTCCGATATGTTTTCCATCTTCCTGAGCTCGCAAAAGCCCTGGTACACCGAGCCGCATATCACCAGCACCCCCTGCTCCCTGTCCAGCTCGAGCAGCTTGTTGAAGTTGTCGGTGAGGGATTTGGGGTGCTCGCAGGGCGCCTGGGGCAGCTGCGGCGCATGGCACAACAGGTTGTCCTCCACCGGCCCCGTTCTCTTCTCCACTTCTACGCTCAGGGTCCCGTTAAGCTGGTACACCGTGTTTACCGTAGCCAGGTAGACTTTTCTGCTGACCTCATCCACCACAAAGTTATTTGTCTGGTTTGGAGAGGCGAACGCCTGTTGGATCTGTAACGCGTTGGCAAGGCACGGGCTGTGATGGGCATTCCAGGCCGATTCCAGCACCAGAACGCCGAGAATCAGAACTACTATCTTCTCCGAAGGAGGCATTTTTCCTTCTGGCCGGTTTCCGCGTGTTCTGTGCGGAGGGGTGCATTGAGTAAGGACAAAATAATGTGTTTGTTCCTACTGCGACAATCTAAAAGGAAATGCTGTTTCCTGCTCAAAACCCAAACACAGAGTGACGCAATAAGAGTCGTGCTTCATTTTCCCAGCGCAGCTCACGGCGGAAGAGAGTTGAGCGCGCAGAGCTGTCTGCTGCCCTTCTCTCTGCCCACTCCACCTACAGCCCCGCTCCCAGCGGCTGCAATCCTAAACTCCCCATTAATTCTTATTAATTGGGAGTATATAGGCCTACGCCTTGGAATTTCATAATTTAAAATGTATTCAGTCAAAGTTCATTGTTGTGATTAGGGCATGCTAATTGTAGGCTATTTGCGTAATGGACATCCACACACCAAGGCAGAACAATAATGGTGTAATTACTGTTAATGATCCCTCTCTCTATATATACATACATATATATAATAAAATAATTTTTACAAAATAATAATTTGAGAGGAATGAGGGGAAATAATCATTTGAGAAGAAAGTATAGTCTATGGTTCCGCTCCTCTTAGGGTTAATGGGTCCTGTTCTCACCTCCTGAGGCCAGTTGGTCCCTTGGTTTTCAGATTAGTTCTGCCTGCAGATACGCAGAGGGCTCCGTCTGCTCTGCGCCCATACGGTGGGGGTAAGCTACGTGAAAGTGCTACCAGATGGGCACCACAGCGCACCTTTCCGGTTTTTGACATTCACATCTATTTAGCAGAGCTTTTGGTTCTGCGCCTCATAAATATTCTAAAGCAACACATGTGCACCTCTCAAAAATGTATGATTAAGTTTAAAGGGACAATCTGCTGTTGCTAGATCCATTTTTGGACTTAATATGTACCCATTGATTCTTGACGAATACAACCTTTAAATGAAATACAAAATAAAATAAAAATGGTACTTGCCAGATGCGCCGAATACAACAGGTGTAGACCTTACCGTGAAATGCTTACTTACAAGCCCTTAACTTTATTTCTTGAACTGCATTGTTGGTTAAGAAAATATTTACTAAATAAACTAAAGTTAAAAAAAAGTTCAACAAAACAACAATACCGAGGCTATATACAGAGTGTACAGGTTAGTCGTCGTACCCACTCACAATCCAAAATATAGCCTACACTTGTTTAACTCCAATGTTTGTAAACAAAGTAAATAAAGAAACTCTGTATAATTTTGATATCATGGATATTCGGTGCTTGTATCCATGGCTCTGTCTATGAATTTGAGAGTGGTTACATTTCTCCAGCCCCATGCTTCTGGTTTTTGCGAAACAGGGGAGAGATTTGTATTTTTATTGTTTCAACTACTGATTGCTCATTTAAACTTCAATTTTTTTCCCAAAACACAAATGAAGTGCTTCTTGTGAACAACTATGCAATGAGAGAACATGGAAAAGCTCAAAGGGACTTTTAACAAAAAGTGACAGCGCAAACTGAGAGTCCGTAATTTTGGATTAGGCTACCCATGGATTTATTCTCTCTAGAGCCGTTCAGATAGGCCCACAGAAAATTTATACAATTACCAAATTTGATGGCCATCACTCTGTTCTATTCGACGCATTCTAACCCATGCGTCATGCCAGTTTGGATACTATCAAAGCCCGCTGGAACTATTATATCTCTCGGGCCAGCTCTGTTCCTCTCAGATCGGTGCACGCCTCCCATCATCACTTGGCGATGTTATTTGCGCTGATAAACACCGCCCGGGTCTATGCGTGTTTACGTTGGCCCGCATTCACGCTCATCTAATCCTACAGCGCGGAGGGGCAGGAAAGCGGTCTGATAAGGAACGAGCTGACTGATCGCAACGCAGGACCAACAGTCTCCACCACACATACGTACAGCCTAAACCTACACACACACCCTCCAACACACTCCCTAATGCCCCATTAAGATTGAGAGGAGTGGGAAGGGACCGGGGAAATAGAGGGGACCGAGAGGGGGTATCACGGGTCACTGCTGACAAGGATCAGATATCACTGAAGAGTGCTGCGTTGTGGTTACACTCGATTGTTCGTGACACCTTACGGAAGCGCGCGTGTGTGTGTGTGTGTGCGCGTGTGTGTGTGTGTGTGTGTGTGTGTGTGTGTGTGTGTGTGTGTGTGTTTTGAGGTAGACGTATTTGTCATACATGGGTCTTGTAATATATGCAATATAGATATGGTGCATCAAGAAAAGGCATTTAAACAGTATTGGTGCGTGTAAGAGAGAGAGACTTCCTGAGCCTTCTCTCCCAGTGAGGAGAGGGCCTTCTGGAGTGAGAGACTGTTATTTTCTCTGTTGTCAGTGAAAACAGCTACTGCTCTCTACTCTGTGGTGGAGCTCTGAGGCCCGGGCTCTGCCCACCAACCTGTTTCCTGACAGATAAGAAACAACACCTCCACAAGGCCTGCGTCAACACTCCACTGCCCGTCAACCCCATATGGACTGGCATTGTGGTGCATGAACAGCTAGGGAATATGAATGGGAAAAGTACACACACACACAGTAAATATGGTGTTTCAAGGATCAATTTGATAACTTTGAGCATACAGATCATCAGTGTGGGTCATGTCAGGAAACTAAGGTGCTATAAAGATGAGGACCGCCATCTAGTGGATTAATCCACAAACTTCAACAAGGCTGATTTATTCACACTATAATCAATTCACATTTAACACTAAAACACCATCAGTGCTTCAGCCTATTTTGTTCCTCAATTAAACATTTCATCCAGACATAGTGTGGTCCAGGCAGTTTAAGAATCTGTTTTACAACATTACTTTGCTTTAAATAATTGCTCTTATTGGCCCATTTCCTCCTTAACCTGAACCATCCTTAACCTGAACCATCCTTAACCTGAACCATCCTTAACCTGAACCATCCTTAACCTGAGGCAGGAGCTGGCCAGCATGGAGGAGATAATCGCTTACCAATCCTACGAGAAAGCTACACACCCCAAACCCCTCCGATCCTCAACACAGACACACAAGTCATGGGGCCAGGAGTTAGTCAGGAATGCACTTTTATTATCCCACATCAGAAGGCACTGGAGTGGTTTAGCACACAACCCTACCACGCTGCATCGGAGGTCACAGCAAAGTCACACCAAGGTCAGAGGTCAACTCAGAAGCCACTCACCTGGGGAACGTTCAAGATCACAACAATGATCAGTATCTTTAAACTGATTGGTGTGTAATAACAATATCCATTGACTTCAATTAATTTCTATTTAGTGATTAGACTGACAAAATCAGTGCAGTTTCTGGTTTAAAACTGTTTCAAAGATCGTGAACATCCTGGTCCTAACACTACGGAATGCTGGTCTGCAGCTCCCACTATAAGTTATTATCTTCATCAAACAAGCGTCAGAATGGACTTCAGAAGGACTCATTCATATCATCTAGGTCGACTGAAGCTCCATGAACAGATGAATGGTAGGATAAGACGGATAGAGAGCCATCATATTCAGCAGTAATCAAGGACCAGGTTTAGGAAACACACACCAGGTTATTAGCAGTGAGTGTCTCAGAGAAATTACCCAGACAACCTTGTAAAGGTATATTCTATTAGCCTGGTCCCATATCAGTTTGTGCTTAGTTTAGCCAACTCTTCTGTTATGTCATGACTGTGTGAGTCAGAGGAGTTGGCTAATAAAGCACATACAGATCTGGCAATGTGAAATAGGACAGTTTTGGCACATACGGCAGTATGCTGGAAAAAACAGGGCAATGAGGAGAGAGATGGAGAGATAGGACAGTAAGGCTGCGTTTACACAGGCAGCCCAATTCTGATCTTTTACCCACTAACTGGTCTTTTGACGAATCACATTAGATACTTTCACATCAGACTTTTCTCAGAGCTGATCTGATTGGTCAAAAAAACAATTAGTTAAAAAAAGATCAGAATTGGGCTGTCTGTCTAAACATAGCCATTGTGATGGAGTGAGTCACATTCTTCATACAGGCAGTGCATTGAACAACAGTAGCATGGCAGTGGAGATAGTTGTCTATGTCTGGCAGACAGTCTATGCCTTTTCAGCTGACACAATGGGTGAGCACCAGTGAAAGCAATATCATGGCAACTCCACATTTCCTGCAAAGTGGCCTTATCTGTACCTGTCTCTCGTGGCTCTGTGGTGAGTGGCCCTAACTGTCAAACCCTCCCTCTTGTCTAAGCTGGTGCCACTCTCTAAAAGTCATTAGAATTCATTACATCACCTCTCCTAATTAAAATGACCTCTCCTAATTAATTGACTTTCCTTAAAAATAAAAAAAGACACATTTAATAGGACGTAAATCATTGCTAGTAGAAACAGTACGGAAGCACGAGAAGTCTCTTAGCTTGACACTCAAAGTAATGTCCGTCAGTCTTTTGTGTCCGGAAAACAAAGAGTACTCGGTAGAAAGGTTCCTTTTCATCTCAGAATCCATCGCGGTGGAAAAAGTGCGAGGCGGGGATTCATTCATCTTTTCATTTTCTACCAATAACAGACCGGTAGAGCACTTTCTTTATGAAAGGCAACCAAATCAGAGTACCATTTATCAGTAGAGGGCCTGAGCCTCTGAGGTGAACGTCCAATCAGTTTCTTGACAAGCTCCTCTTTGTGCAGAGTGGGAGGAGCTTAACGCTACATGGTACTGAATAAAATGTAAAAAATAATATATTATTAGAAAAAAATAACAACAATAATATACTTGATTAACCCCTAGAAGAAAATAAAAACAGTATGACGATGCATCCCGTGAAAGAAAAACACTATTTCTGAATGTAAACAAAGTTTCATCCTTCCTAAACAAAAGTGATGACCGAGTGGTATTCTCATCTTCCATCCTTCCCTCACTTTCTCCTCAGTCCAAATCCTGCCTCACAGAGCTCAACCGATAGACTAATTCCTCAGCGTCCGTCAAGACAACCACGACATCCCATTGGCAGTTAGACTCTTCCTGCTTTCTCTGTGTGTGTGTGTGTGGATAGAGTATCCACCCTCGCGCATAGTCATAGAAACACACGTCTCCATTCGGTCATCTGGGCGGCTGCAGGGCACGGTGCGTGTAGCCCGACAGAGCGTCCCAGTTCCTCCAGAGGAAGGCGAAGAGGAGGATGAGGAGGAGGGTGGAGAAGGACCGGGAGCGGGTTTTCATTAGAGGGACCACACAGTTGGCCACAGTGGAGACAAACACCAGGAGCACGGCCATGAGGGCCAGGAGGACGTTGATGAGCTTCCCCAGCAGGGTCCGGGCCGTGGCGTTCTCCAGGCCCTCTAGCTGGACCACCTGCTGCTGCTGCTGCTGCAGCTCCATCTTAGAGATCCGCGTCTGGCACGCCTCCAGAGCTTCCTGCAGGACAGGAGGATAGAATAGCATTAGACATAGTAGTACACAGTATGGCTACACACAGTAAAGACTACAGGAAAAGGAGGACAGGGCACACCCCCCATTCTCATCAATGGGGCTGTAGTGGAGCAGGCTGAGAGCTTCAAGTTCCTTGGTGTCTACAGACAGTCGTGAAGAGGGCACGACAAAACCTATTCCCCCTCAGGAGACTGAAAAGATTTGGCATGGGTCCTTAGATTCTCAAAAGGTTTGACAGCTACACCATCGAGAACATCCTGACTGGTTGCATCACTGCCTGGTATGGCAACTGCTCAGCCTCCAACCGCAAGGCACTACAGAGGGTAGTGCGTACGGCCCAGTACATCACTGGGGCTAAGCTTCCTGACATCCAGGACTTCTATACCAGGCGGTGTCAGAGGAAGGCCCTAAAAATGGTCAATGACTCCAGCCACCCCAGACATAGACTGTTCTCTCTGCTGCCGCACGGCAAGCGGTACCGGAGTGCCAAGTCTAGGTCCAAGAGGCTTCTAAACAACTTCTACCCCCAAGCCATAAGACTCATGAATAGCTAATCAAATGGCTACCCAGACTATTGTACATATTACATATTACCTCGACACCGGTGCCCGTGCACATTGACTTTGTACCGGTACCCCCTGTATATAGCCCCGCTATTGTCATTTACTACTGCTCTTTAATTATTTGTTATTCTTATCTCTTCCTTTTTTTGTTGTTGGCATTTTGGTATTTTCTTGAACGGCATTACTGGTTAAGGGCTTGTAAGTAAGCATTTCACTGTAAGGTCTATACCGGTTGTATTC